>NC_134491.1:27913149-28093149 GCF_040206685.1 Ascaphus truei
GTGATAATGGGGAAAGACAGGACTGCAGACCAGCCTGAGGCATGCAAATGCACCATAAGTGGCATTTTTATAACTGTAATGTGTATTGCATTTTTCTGTTTGTAAAATCAAAGTGACCCATAACCCAGCATAGACAAAACTACTAATTGATATATTGTGAGGGTGAGACAATCACTTTCCCCAAATGTAGTAGCTGTACCAATCAAACATAAATCTAAATGCAGAGGGATCTCATTCTACCATCATTTTACTGCGCACAATAATTGCATGTGTATTCCCGATGTTCCTCATATATCTGACACTTCGCTCCTCCTTAGAGTATATTCCGCTTGCTTCTCTGCGTGAAGACACCTCTCTCCTGCCTGTGTTGTGAACACTCTCCAGTAAATTTTGTATCCATCTCATGCGATTTAGATCTTCAATTGTCTTTCCTTTATCATGCATTAGCTGGTACTCTGAAACTGATCTCTCACTATAATAAAAAAGACAAAATGGAGTTACAGTAATTAAAAGGTGCCAAACCTTCAGAACTCTCCCAGGCAAGAGTTCTAATACTTGTGGCTGCATCTGTAAATAACATATCTTAACAGTGAGTACAGTTTATTGCTCTTAACAGTAGCAATCTAAGCCCTTCCATAAGCCCCCATTTTTTTGTATGGAAAGAACGGGATCCCCAGTCCCAAACCACATTAATTTCAGCTCTGCAAATTCCTAGGTCCCCGAGATACATACCGAGAAAGGTGCAGACAGTACTTCTGCATATTTAAAACCCCCGGGCAAATAGGCTTCACTTTCCCCGGTATGTATATCCGGGACAGTGGGACCCCTGGAGCAGAAATGAATGCAAGGGGGTTAAAAAAAACAAGTAGGGAGAACCTCTCTCGTTTTGCCTATATGTTTTTGATGATATTTTAATTGTGCTGTACAAATGTCTAAAGGGTCCACATAGCATCTCCTGTGGTTTATTCTTACCTGTATGAGATATTAGAGTAACAACACTTAACAAAATAACATTAATATAATCTTTGTGAGAGAGAAGTCATTTCATTTGCCCAATTGACACTATTCAGGAGCACAGAGGTGATGCATGTGCACTGGTACCAAATACAGCATACTGGAATATAAAATCAGTGACAGATGTATCTAAGATCTCCAGATATGCTGTAAGTGCACTTGTGTAACACACCAAAGACAATAAAACGTAGCATTTATTTACATTATCATAAAATGGAACTAACATGGTAAAATGACATGATAAAATAACATTGAAATGATTACAAACAAAAGTGCATGGATAAAATGAACGAAGGATTCGCAGGGCAGCTGGAAGTGAAATTCGGCACCCATAGGATTGCAATCACCAAATACAGATATGAGGTAATTATGAGGTAATTATGTTAGGTTATTAGATATAGGTACCTGATATAGATATAGTGGCCCTTATATAGATGCTGAAGGTTTCTGATGAAATAATTTAAGAACATTAGCAAATGTTCATCAAAGTTTACAAGGTGCCAATCACCACTTGTGTACGCTTAAATATATACTTACACAAACTGGTAGAGTATAAATACTAGCAGTTATAATAGTAGTAGAGTCTGAACAGATAAATCTAATACACAACAGGGAGTAATTGGGAACAGCCTGTGTGTGATACTAGCAAAAGTCAGTCACTGCTAATGTTGCTGTCCACTGCACAGCTAAGAATATTTCTTAAAATGCTTAAACAGTAAGGCTGAATTAACTACCATTGATGTGGGAATAAACAGATGAAAGTGCTCAATAATAATTAAGATAGCCCTGCCCAATCTAAGGCCTCGGTCCCGCTGCGCTCGTTGGCGCGGGCGGCAATGTAGCGAGTTCCCCACCAGCAGGGGAATCCTCGCGAGCTGGTCCCGGTCCCCACTGGCGGCACAGCTGACTACACGCTGTCGCGCGTCAGCCGTTGGAGACACCACAGAATGGTGTTTCCTAGCTTCGACGCGTGACGTGTGCGGCTGTGAGCCAATGGGGAGGGGAGGCTTCGGGAGGAGGAGAGGCTTCGGGGAGCGGGGAGGAGTGTGGAGTGAAAGCAGGTGAGTGCCTTTCTCTGTGTGTGTGCCTGTCTGTGTGTGTGTCTGAGTGCGTGCGTGCCTGTCTGTGTGTGTATGTGTGTGCCCGAGTGCGTGAGTGCCTGCCTCTGTCTGTGTGTGTGTGTGTGCGTGTGTGCGTGAGTGCCTGCCTGTGTGCGCGTGTGTGTGTGTGTGTATGAATGAGTGCCTGCGTGTGTGTGTTTAAACTTACTTTCCAGCTCCAGCCCGAGTCCGTGGAGGGAGGGAGGGGGGGGAGAGTAGCGGGTCCCTCCGCTCAAGCCACGCCCCCCCTCCCTGTCAAACCGCCCACCACCCGCCCACCTCCCGCTCCGGCTCCCGCTCCCTACAGACCGCATATCGCGGTCTGTGTATCTCAGCGCACCGCCTGTCAGCAGTGCGGGTGCGCTGACTCTGGGAGCGGGGCCTTAGCCTAAGTCTTCACACCTCAGTCTCTCTGCCTGCCTTCTACTTCCTGATATGACGTACTGTATGTGTGTGCACGCACGTGCTTGTGCATGTGCCCATGTAAAACTTACTAAAACAGCATATATGAATGAAATAAAGGCCTTCTTACTTTTCTTTTTTTTCAGATGTTACAAGACAAGCAAAACAGAAGATTCCCAGGAAAGCCACAACCTGCAGGTACCTCTGAGACAGGAACATCTTGTGTTTCTTTGAAGATCTATACTGAGACAAAGCAAAATAATAAAAATATGGAAAGGGCAGGAATTTATAAACCTCTTTTGTAGGCAGAGGTTCAGTGGAGGGAGGTAAAAGGGAAGTCCTGCATAGCAGACACAAAAAGGGTAGTCTGTGTGTGTCAGGTTCTTTCCTGACATCCTGGTCTGCAATACCCATGTACATTCACCGGGACTGCTGCTTTTGCTACTTTTCTGAAAGACCCTTCCAGACTCTGAAACCTGATACATGCTCCTGTCTTCTGTCTCTCAGCATTCCTATATAAACCTCCCCTTCCTGTCTTTCAGTGCCTGTTTATACTGGTTCCTCCAGCACCTTTTTCATTCCTGTGTTTACTGTTCCCTGATGTTGTTGTGTTCTTGCTCCTTTGTCCCAGTCCTGTTCCCTTGTCCAGTCCAGCTCTCTTATCCCAGTCCAGCTCCCTTGTACCAGACCTGCCCCATTGCCCCAGTCCTGTTCCTGCCCTCCCTGTGACCTCGACTACAGTACACTGCCACATGCCTCCGTCCTCTGCCTGTGACCCCGACTATGAGTATTTCTGCCTGCCCTGGACCCCTGTCTGTGACCCCAACGAGCCTTGCCTGCTTCCTGCTGTTCATGTCACTGGGATCTACTCCTGCCGTAGATCTCTAATTTACAGAATAAACAGGCCCTATCATGGAACCCACCGGAACAGACCTGACCCAGGCTCAGCAGATTGCGTCTTTGCAAAATATCATGTTTGGCTTCCAGAAACAAATAGGACATGTTTTCAACTGTCTTGGCCGTGTAGAAAATCGCACAGTGGTGCCGCAGAAGCTAAGCTACGTGAACTGTGTGCTGCTCAACCCAACATGCCTGTTCAAACCACTCCCCATGCAACCCTTCAAGAAAAATTTCGCGGGGAAAGAAAACAATTCTGGGGTGTCTTCCACCAATGCAGACTTCTGTTTCAGCTACAGCCTACCATCTATAATACTGAGGAAGCCAAGGTTGGACTAACTGTGACGATATGGGGTAAGCAGGCTCTTAATTTAAGGTTAAGTCCATTTTGGTTACCCCTGATCCGTGTATAAGGGTCTAAGAGAGTTAGGTCCAGTTTGAGGGTTGACCCATCGTTCGAGGGTTGACGGTGCAACTTTACAAAGAAGAATCTACACAAGCTCGGCGTCATCTGCTACACGATGGTGAGTCCCTCTAACTCAATTATCACAGTGCTCAAGGGGAGCCAATTGCTGGGAGAGACTGAAATCACCTGTGTTAGCTTTGCCTAGACCTGCAACTTATCTATTTATGCTGGCCAGTCGCAGCAACTTATTCCCACTTCTTGAGCACCTTGTTGGTTCACTTTGCGTTAACCTCGGTTAACCTTGTGTTTACCTGTGTTTACTTGTATTGGTGTACAGGTTGCTCGAAATACATGGGACTCAGGATATATATGTACAAGTGTTGATTGATTTTTTCCTGGATTAAGCATCCTGTCTCTCATCGGAAGGCTGGTAGTGACATTAATTTTATATTCATTTTTATTGTTACTATTTTTACAATACCCACTCTGATAGCATTTATTTTTCGTTTATACAGTAACCAATCTTTTGGTTAAGTCTATATATACATATATCCATATGTATTTTTTTACATGATGGATGATGAACAAGATACAACGGTGGAACAGGTTACTACATATGTACAGAAATGTGGGAACAATTCTGAAAGAACCATGAGAGCCCTTCATATTTTTGATGAAATATCTGACAATATCACGTGTGATACTCCCATAGATCTGATTGATCACTTTGTGAAATTGGAAGGATTGCTAACTCAAGACATACGTATCTTATGGGGCATCATTACACTGGAGAACTATTTAAGAGTTAAGCGTATCCCCAGGGGTTTACGCATGAAGAAAATGCCATCTTTCGGGTTTCCCAATAGGGATTTTGAACTTCATTGGAGAAAAATCCTAGATGAATGCTCTATACAGTTGATGGAGCTGATCATACGCTCCAAGATTAGTGACAAAGCCATCTTAACCAAAGAAATTGAAACATTTAAAAAGGAACTCTATACATTTAACAATATGGAACAATTTTCCCATAATGACAAAATTTTGTTACAGAATATTGAAAAAATGGAGAAAGGTGTAGTCATGAAAAAACAGGAGAAATTCTCCAGAGATAAGACTGATTATGAAAGAAATCAAGTTTATTACTGGGAGAGGCCTGTTCTGATCCGGGACTTTAGTAGATCCAGAACCCCATTTCACTCCACACCTCACAAGTGGTCTTCAGATGATGATAACGCTGCTCAAAAATCTAATAGCAAATCTATTTTGAAGTCACCACACTCAGATCGCAGGTCCAGTTTTGACACTGATTCTTCCGATAACACTGAGAGACCATCGGTGTCTTTTTCTAAAAATAGCCAACCTGACAATAGAGAATCTGAGGGTGGTTACTTCAATAGAACATATATGATGAACTCCAGGGATTACCGGTCCAGATCTGCCCCTCCAAGTACAGATAACATCCAAACAAAAAATGGAAGAGGTGCAGAAGGGGGAAGAAAAAACGGAAAACAAACTGGCTCTGACAACAAGAGAAAGAAATATTTCTAGATCCCACAAAGAGCAACGTTATCAACATCTCCAATACAGTGTCATACCATCACAAATTGTTCTCCCATCACAAATTGTTCTCCCATCGCCCATCTGGGGCCCATCGCCCATCTGAAATTCACATTTTTGACTGATACAAGTATGATTAATTATCTGGACGTAACACTCCATGGTGATTCTCACACTGGTATTGAAACAGACATTTTTTCCAAACCTCATTCCAAAAATTCTCTTCTTCATGCTAGAAGCTGTCACCCCAGAAACCTAATCCGCGAGATCCCAAAGGGCCAATTTCTGAGGTACAAACGTTTATGTTCCAAACAAGAAACATTTCAATTGCACTCCAAAGAACTAAGTTCTAAATTTCTAGCCAGAGGCTATTCGGAACAAAATATACATCAGGCTTATTCAAACGCAGAGTCCGTTGATCGGAACACTCTGGTTCAACATAAAAAATGCAAACAAAATAAATTTGGGGACAGTCCTTTATTCATAACTAAACACAGTAAACATGCTTCACAAATACGTAGTATTGTTTCTAAACACTGGAACGTTTTAAAATTGGATTCTGATTTAGATGATATAACGAAACATGGACCTAAATTTGCATTCAAAAGGGCTAATACTTTGGACACTTCAATTTCTAACAGTGTTTTTCAATCAGGACATAAGTCATCACTATCTAATATACCGAAAGGTTTCTTTAAATGCGGTTTCTGTAGATCATGTCAATTTGCTTTACCTATCAAAGGGGTACTTACAGTACATCCTAAGACCAAATATAGGATAAAAACTTTTATTAATTGTCACTCTAGTTACGTGGTTTATGTCATTACATGTGGGTGCCATTTGAAATATGTCGGCAGGACCATCAGGCCCTTGCATGTTAGAATTTCTGAACACATCAGATTAATTAAGAACAATGACACCACACATCCGGTGTCTTATCACTTTTCAGAGTGCCCACTGGGTGGACTGAAAAATTTCAGATATTTTGGTATTGATCATATCCCCGTAGATACTAGAGGTGGAGATAGGCTTAATCGCCTCAACAAAAAAGAAATGGAATGGATTTTTTGCCTTAATACTCTTCAGCCTCATGGTTTAAACATTGATTGGGAGCTACAACATTTTCTTCATAACTAAGTTGTCTCTCTCCTCCTTTCCCCCCCCCTTCCCCCTCACCTCCCCTTCCCTTTCCCTTCACTCTTACCCTCCCCTTTCCTTCCCACATACTCTGTTTATTAATTTAATTATTTTTATTAATTTGTCTCATTCCAGTATCACCAATTTTTGAATTTCATTATTTTATATGGTTTAAAATTGTATTTGTTATTTAATTTCCAATTATATCTATTGTTCTACTTGTAGATAGAAAGACCTCACCAGGGAGGAGATAACAGTGGGCACGGCCGTGCAACAGATCACAGAGGCTGGGCTGCGCAAAAAATCTTTATTCTGTCATGGAGGTTTAAAAAGAGAGAGAGGGGAAAACACCCCCCCCCCCGCACCTCTAACGCGTTTCAGCCGCCAAGGGCCTTTGTCAAAGAGTGAGAAATACTTGCTACCATGGATCCCTAAATAGTGAATACACCCGGAAGTGACATCCCTCTCCTGGTTCCTGCTAACCACCCATGGTGTGTAAGGGGGTAAACACACCTGATGTGAGTAGATGCACCTGTGGTGATTCACTACTGGGAGCAGGGTACTAATAAGACATGTGAGACAAACATAGACAACTATCAATTACCTAACAAATTAACACATTAAACTATAATCGCATTAGACTTAGAGGGAGGTGAGTAGACAATATCCTGTACTAAGACAACATAATTAACCTCTACCTACTAAGAACGCGAAAAATACAAAAAGGAAATTTATAAAATTCTTGCAATGAAAGAGCAAGAATTGGTTCAAATCAAGTACTAGCAGGGGGATAATGGAATGTACAGAACACTTAAGGTATCAAATCTCATACATATACTATCAAATAATTAAATGTAATTAAGGTTTTAATTATAAAGTTCTATACTAACCATAAATCAAATCAGATCAACAAAATCCATATAGTTAAACACAAGTGTAACTTGACCATTTGAACAATTTAAACAACATATATGTGTATCTATAGCTCAATTGTCAAATATTTATCAATTCTAAGCAATATTAGAGCTATTTGTTGTTCAATTTTCTATGTTGTTTTTTTGTTTTTATGTTTTTTATATCATTCTTACAGGTTGTTCTAAAGGAAGCAATATAAAGAAAAAGAAGAAGAAAAAGGAATGGGGGAAGAACAAAGAAAACAAAAGAAATGTATTGACAAGAGGCAAAAGGAATCAAGAGCATAATAATCAATAAAGTAATATATGACAATAAAGGTTTCCTTATCTCTTCTCTCAATAACCATTAAAAGAAAGATCACATGTAAATGGGTAAAAAGTCAATTTGTGTCCAAACATGTATCTTAACCAATGTTTTGGTAATTAGTGTTACTAAGATAGGACCACTAGCAGAATGTAGCTGGCAGATATCTAAACCGCAACATTTTCATATAAGTTACAAAAAACCTTCTGTTAGTTAGTTGGTAGATCGCTCATGATTGATTTATACTTCATTTCACATAGAGTAAAAGTTACATTCTTTTACAGAAGGGACCCGTGTGTACAATGGAGATCTTCAGTCCACATATATCATAATGGAATCCAAATATCATAACAAATAACAATGGTAATGTTCAGACATAGCAGAGATGGCAAAAACATTAGGAAAAAAGACATTAGGAAAAGAAGTAGCCAAGTAGAGACAGAGATTGCCTGAAGGGGGACACCATAGGGAAATGTTAGAAGATATTTAAAGGAAATGCTTTATCTCCCAGTCTATATTAATTCCCTTTGGTGACATGGTGTCCATCGTAAATATCCAGAACATCTCCCTTTGATTAAGGATGTTCTGTCTCTTTCCTCTTCGGATTGAGAGAGGTATGTGATCTATTCCACTGAACGTGAACGAATCTAAATTGCCCAATGGGCATTCTATGAAATGTCTGGCTACAGGCAATCTCTGATCTCTATTTTTTATGCTTCTAATATGCTCCATTATACGATTTTTTAATGGGCGTATTGTTCTTCCTATGTAGCTCTTACCGCAGCCACATGTTAAGATGTAGATTACAAAGTTAGTATTGCATGTAATGAAGCTCTTAATCTTTATTTTATCTCTATTGACTTTAGATTGTATTGCTTTAATGGGTTTTGCAAAGGTGCATACCTTGCAAAAACCACATTTAAAAAAGCCTGCAGGAGAGATAAAACCTCTAGTTGTTTTTAAGGGGTTAACATACATGCTCGGAGATACATAGCCTGACAAGGTCTTTGCTTTTTTGAACACAAATTTGGGCAAATTTTCAATATATGGTTTTAACTTATTATCCAAACTCAAGACATCCCAATGTCTAGCCACAATGGTACGAATTGAGTTTGCTTGTCTGCTGTGCTGAGTGATAAAATATAGAGGGGTAGTGGTATTACCTTTCCTTGTTTTTTTACATTTCTTTAACAATTGTGTGTGATTAGTGTGATAGGCATGTTCAAAAGTCTTCTGAAGATCATACTTATTGTACCCCCTAAGTTGAAATCTAGAGGCCAATTTCTTAGATTGTTCTATAAAATGATCTTCTTCTGAACATATATGTCTTAATCTTAAAAATTGTGCTTTTGGGATGCCTCTAATTAAAGGTCTTGGATGACCACTATTTTCTTTTAAGAATGTGTTTCTTGAGTTGGTTTTCCTAAATATATCTGATTGTATACACTGATTGGAATCAATATATAATAACAAGTCCAGATATTCAATTTTGTGTTCATCATAAGAAAATGTGAAATGTAAATTATAATTGCTGTTATTTACATGGTCCACAAACTCCGTCAGTGACCTTACATCACCTTCCCAAATCATAAACAGGTCGTCTATAAATCTACGATAAAAAATAATATTATTGCGAAAAGGATTAACAGAGCTAAAAATGTGAGTGAGTTCCCAATATCCCATAAATAAATTTATAAAAAACATAAAAACAAAAAAACAACATAGAAAATTGAACAACAAATAGGTCTAATATTGCTTAGAATTGATAAATATTTGACAATTGAGCTATAGATACACATATATGTTGTTTAAATTGTTCAAATGGTCAAGTTACACTTGTGTTTAACTATATGGATTTTGTTGATCTGATTTGATTTATGGTTAGTATAGAACTTTATAATTAAAACTTTAATTACATTTAATTATTTGATAGTATATATATGATATTTGATACCTTAAGTGTTCTGTACATTCCATTATCCCCCTGCTAGTACTTGATTTTAACCAATTCTTGCTCTTTCATTACAAGAATTTTATACATTTCCTTTTTGTATTTTTCGCGTTCTTAGTAGGTAGAGGTTAATTATGTTGTCTTAGTACAGAATATTGTCTACTCACCTCCCTCTAAGTCTAATGCGATTATAGTTTAATGTGTTAATTTGTTAGGTAATTGATAGTTGTCTATGTTTGTCTTACATGTCTTATTAGTACCCTTCTCCCAGTAGTGAATCACCACGGGTGCATCTACTCACATCAGGTGTGTTTACCCCCTTACACACCATGGGTGGTTAGCAGGAACCAGGAGAGGGATGTCACTTCCGGGTGTATTCACTATTTAGGGATCCATGGTAGCAAGTATTTCTCACTCTTTGACAAAGGCCCTTGGCGGCTGAAACGCGTTAGAGGTGCGGGGGGGTGTTTTCCCCTCTCTCTCTTTTTAAACCTCCATGACAGAATAAAGATTTTTTGCGCAGCCCAGCCTCTGTGATCTGTTGCACGGCCGTGCCCGCTGTTATCTCCTCCCCGGTGAGGTCTTTCTATCTGCATTTCCTCTCAGCCTGGTGCACGCAAGGACTACAAGCCGGATGAAAAAAGAAGACAAAGTGAGTTTATTCATTCATTTTATTATTCTTGGAGCATCCCCAGGTTCGTGGGTCATATAGTTGCGAAGCTGTTATGGGGTCTGGGTGGGTTTCATAACCTCTCACAGACAACCCTCCACAGCAACGCCAGAACCACGCTCCAACTAGGGGTTTATTTGCTTACATGCTCCTGTATATAATTGTTCTTCCGGATATAGCAACACATGCTTATTAAACAAGTGGAAATTAACTCTGCAGCATTGGTTAATTGGGGTAGCAGCACACCTCAATGCTTTTTCTATATTGTTCTACTTGATTCATCTTCCATCATTTGGGGTTGTATGTTGTATATCTTCTAATATACATATGTCTTTTTGTATACAAGTGTATCTATTTTACATGTGTTTGCTTTTAAATTGCGACCAGTTCATAGACCTTGTTTCCATATTCATGTGTTACATAAGTTACTGCTTTTTTCATTGAACACATGCTATGTAAGGTTTATTTCTGGCCGATGTTTTAGATTTCTATCTTGTATTGATGTCTTTGATGTAGTCACGTCACTCCTTACACCTGTCTCTCACCTTTTGGTGATGAGCATTCCACAGGTGTCGGGGGTTAGACTTGCTATATCTAGAACATATGATGTGTAACAGATCACTTTTTGACAAAGGCCTACCGGCTGAAACGCATCAAAGGTTCTGTTAGCTCTACACTTTTTGCAATAAAGTTTTTTTCAGTCACGTGACCAGCCTTCACTCCTTCCTTACGGCGGTGCATCGCGTTCTCCTCCGCCCTGAGGTTTTCCTGTTTGACATTGTACTGTTCAACTGTGTTACCTGTAATAAAAGTATTTTTTTGTGTTTTTACCTTTCCGGGCATGCTAGCGAGCAGGGATTGCTAGGGTATGAGTTTCAAGGGAGGTTTAAATTGTCTTCAGTTATTAATCACACAACAATAGGGAATTAGTGGGCAAAACCCCGGCATTGCTTCCATATTGCTCTATTAATACCATAGCCATCAGAAGTGTCATGATATGTTTATAATGTTCAACGGATGTTCTCATTACACTATGTTAAAGCTAATAATTAATGAATATTGGATTGTAATGTCATGTGTAGAACATTATTTATTCACTTTCATGTACTAGGACATGGCAATAGGCAATGTTTGGAATATTTGTTCCATATTATATTAAAATTCATTTGTTTTAAATGTCTTATAGGCAACTCGGGATATGGAAGCTGGCCCTGGATCCTGACCACACTAGGTAATAAAAAAATCCCCGCAGAGGAACGTTATAATGCGGCCCACGTATCAACCCGCTCAGTGATTGAGAGGACATTTGGACTGTTGAAAAGTCGTTTCAGATGTCTTGATAGATCTGGTGTGGCCCTAGAGTCTTCACCACAGACAGTTGCTTACATTGTGATTTGTTGTTGCATTCTACACAACATTGCACTACGTCACAATCTTCAGGGCAACATTCGGGAGGATCTAGAGGAGGATCCTCCCGTGCCTCCTGCAGGGGTTAGGGAGTTTACAGCCAGTGGATTGGAGACCCGACGGACTTTAATTGAAAATTATTTCACATGTAAGATTTTCATTTTCATATAAGATAATCTATACTCATCTTGTGATGTGTATCACATTTCATTATGTGTATCTAATCATAGGATCCTGCTCGCTCCCTATTCGAATGCACATTTTGTACTGAATGATCACAAGTTCATCTGACAACGGTATGTGAGTGTTTAACACATTTGTCCTTGTCTAAATCATGTTTCCCCCCTCCCCTCTACAATGTGTGTATCATAGAATGCTGAATGTTGTGCATTAAGATAAGAGATATTGCTGTAATGATGAATATGCAGAGAATGTTCTATTTAGACTTACCAAGTATTGTACATTTAAATATAGCTAATATTTTTATCTATATATATAAATTTGAAAATCTTGGTTGTGAGTCTCTGTAGACCATTTGATTGGTCCGTCGATCTGCCCACCCTCCCACGGCTCTCATTGGCTGTGTCTGCCACCCCCTGTGTCCCGCCCCCCCACGGCTATCATTGGCCGGTGCTCTAGCCCACTGTTACATTCACACACCACACCGCATACCCGCAGCCTCACACACTCCACGCCTTTGAGCCTGCTCACTCTCCCCCGGTGCTCACCCTCTCCCCCGGCACTCACCCTGTCCCCCGGTGCTCTCCCTCCCCCCGGTGCTCTCCCTCTCCCCCGGCGCTCTCCCTCTCCCCCGGTGCTATCCCTCTCCCTGGCGCTCTCCCTCTCCCCGGTGCTCTCCCTGGCGCTCTCACCCTTCCCCGGCGCTCCCTCCCACAGACCGCTCCCACTACCCCCTCCCCCAGAGCACGCTCTCTCCGGCTCTCACTGCACACAGACAGGCCGCTCCCCCAGCTCACCATCCCCGATAGCGCTCCTCCGGCTCTCTTAGTCGGGAGCTGTACGTGCCGGCGGCCCACACCACCTCCTCACCTGAGCATCTCAGCTCCGCCTCGCCAGGGGTAACGGACACCGCCGAGGAACCCGAGGTGGAGTAGGAGGAGGGTGGCCGGTACCTGGTGGAAGAGGAGGAGCGCGGCCGGGTGCGATGTGAGGAAACGCAGGGGAAGGGATCTTTCACGCGTCCCTGCCTTTCACTCAACACCCCACCCCGGCCCTGCCTTTCATGCAACACCACACCCCGGCCCTGCCTTTCACCCCCCCAGCCCTGCCTTTCACCCCCCCCCCGGCCCTGCCTTTCACCTCCCTGGCCCTGCCTTTTGCCCCCCCCGGCCCTGCCTTTCACCCCCCCTCGGCCCTGCCTTTCACCCCCCCCCCAGCTCTGCCTTTCACCCCCCCCCCCAGCTCTGCCTTTCACCCCCCCCCCCAGCCCTGCCTTTCACTGCGCAGGTCTTGCATCTTGCGCAGGTTCATTGCACAGGTTTTGCATCTTGCATCCTGGCATGGTCTTGTCCTTGCCAGGGAACTACAACCCATTTTCCAGGAAGATACAAGACTGCAACAGGTCTTCCCTGAAACACCCTTATTATCATACAGGCAACCCAATAATCTCATGAAAATTATGGTGAGAAGTAAAGTATTCAACAGTATAAATGAATGCAGGACAAGATCATGCCAGGATGCAAAACCTGCGCGATGCTCCACACAGCAGGCACAATACAAATACCACACAGGAATCTGGAGAACAAAATCAGAGGAAGGTTAACCTGTTCCTCCAGCAATGTTGTGTACCTCATCATGTGCATGAAATGCCCAGGGGGCTGCTGCTACATAGGTGAGACGGTCCTGGGGCTAAACAAGAGAATGAATCTGCATCGCCACAGAATAACACGCGGAACAAGAGACAGTCCTGTCAGCGAACATTTCTCTGACTCTGGCCATAAGATAAATGATCTGAAGGTGGCCATACTCAAAGGTAATCATAGACCACCGAAAGAGAGACGGTTGCATGAATACAAATGTATGCAACTGTTCAGGACTGTGATGGTGAAGGGGTTAACCAGGTTTATAATAAAGGTCAAGCCCACTTGGTTAACCCTGACCCGTGTGTTAGAGTTTTAGAGTGTCAGCTGATTTTGCGACATTAAAGAATCATGTGATTTTTGCCTTTACTGGGATGCTGGGATCAGGAGATTTCTAGGCTGTAAGTTTCAGGGAGGGTTTGGCGGAGAAAGTCTTTGCAGAATGTGTCTATGTAGCGGGGTTCCGGAGATAGGGGATACCCCAAAAGTTGTATCCGGAGATTGAGTGATATCTTCGGATACAGCTAAGCGCATTACTCCGCCAACCTCAGACCCTGGAAACGTTCTTACGGGTCACCGACAGAGGCCCTGCTGCAGCACCTTCCAGACAAGATAAATGGGTATGAAAGGGTTAAAAGATATCGGTAGGTATACACAGAGACCTTAGTATATCAGGGGCTCCCCAGTATAGCAGAGGTACCCACATACATGCCCAGGTATACTGAACCTAGTTTAGGGGTTATGGGGCTGCTCCAGCTAGGTTATAAAGCTGAGCAGGTTTTTAAAGTGTCTAAATGTTTAAAGTTATTTTCTCATGTGTGCCAGAAATTAGGCTCGTGATTTGTAGGGAATATACACTCATTCCATTCATGACACCAGAATAGGAACTCATAATGTTTAGCACACAGAAGACAGGACACAATATATTTTATTAAATGCGTATAGTTTAATGTGTATATATATTGATAACCTGTAAATGAACTGTGGGATTTTGAAGTCATGACTACCAGGCTCGGTGCCTATGCATTTGCGAGACAGCCAGGACTTGAAAGCCTCAGAGATCCTATGTGGGAACCCTTTTGTTAGCAATGAGGGCTAACTGGAGTACCAATATCCTCAGTTCAAAGGGTCCCTGTAACCTAGCCCCAGACTTAGTGACATTGAGCCAGTGGGGGGTTTTGAATAGTGAGTGGGCAAGATGCTGGTTTGTGCACATGCTCTCTCACTGTTCTGAAGCCAGAGGTGCCAGCTTTCACAAACCTGGCAAAGTGTGGTGAGTGGTTGGAGTTTAAAAATTCCCATGCCACTGGTTGGAAGGCAAGCAGAGGGACGGCCTGTCTCGAAGTTTATAAGACAGCTCTCCCAGAACTCTCTCTGCTGTTGTTCTTTCTTGGGTGTTCCATGTGTTCCCAAGTGATTCCAGAAGTCCAATTTGCCATAAGGGCAAGAATGGATCGGACCGTGCCAGAGACGTCTTGCTGCGATTGCAAGGAGGAAGGCTGCAGGACTTTTAAACCGGAATGTTTTCTAAGTCCTCACTTCAGCACTGGACTGTTTTAAAGACTTTATTTCAACTAGGAAAGTCAGTTTGTCAACCCCAGACCCCAGTAGGTGTATATTTTTCTGTCTATTGTTATTCAATGTGTGTTTGCCTGTTTCTATGGAATAAATTACAATTTATTTTACTTATTGGCTTTGCTCAATGATATGATCCCGGTATAAAGGTGTATTTAGCCTGGTCTCCCGTGACAGGGACACTTAGTGGTGGCCTAAACCAAGTCTGCAGCTTCATGAGTCACTACCCTGACACAAGAGAACTCTCTCCCCATGAGTGCTAGAGGCCATGTCTATACATACTCCACTATATGAATGCACACACAGCTGCCTCTTACACATACTAATGTACAATGTAATTATATCCCTATATACCAATAGGGACCACATAGTATCTACACACACAAATAGTAATGCAACACCCTCTTACATTTCTACACCTACCCACACCATTGGTATACATTCCCACTCCACACACACCTTTTGTAAAGCGCTGTATTCACTATGGGCACTTTATACATTTATATTTACACACACATACACACATACACACACACACACATACTCTTACATCACTAACATTCAGGGACCATTTAACACCTTAAGTCATAAATCGCATACTGCACAGGGGGAGGGATAGTCTTCAGTCACATATACATTCCAAGATGCACTGTTTTTATGTAAAAACCTCTCTTGCTTTATCCATTGTAACACCGCCGGAAGAAGAGCTCAGTGTATTTCGAAAGCTCGCACAAATAAAAGCATTTAGTTAGCCACAGAACAATATCGTCTATTTGTTTATATATATATATATATATATATATATATATATATATATATATATAGCAAATGTAAATATACTGTATGGTCATTTGCATGTCTTAGGCAGGTCTGCAATCTCGCCTTTCAGCATTATCACACAGCACACAGCACTTCCACTGCAGCAAGAGATTCTGGGAAATGACATGCAAATGAGCACACAGTGCCACCTTTTGCTTCAAAAACCATTTTATACATGGTTCCCTATAGGCTTAAGCTTTCTGCATGGTCACAGCTTTGAGCACAGCCATGGTTAAGATGCATAGCCAGAAAGTCCACCCACAGACAGCTGTTTCGACCTTAGTGGGTCTCATCATATATATATATATATACACACAGACATAAAAAAAAGAGCATGTGCTCCATACATCATTTCTATTTTAGTGAATATGAAATATATATCTAGATATAAATAAAAAAAACATTGAAATATACAAATAACTCAAATATATAGTACACAACATTGCACTATTAGAAGCACAAATAGAAATATAGTTGAGTCCTCTATGCTTGATATGAGGAGCAAATACACTGATAGATGTAGGTCCTTTTAAATGTCAACTTTATTTCTTTTTTCTGGCTCTAGTAATGCAATTTTGTATACTATATATTTGAGATTTGAGTTATTTTTATATTGTATATTGAATTTCATATTAATTAAAATAGAAATGATCTATGAAGCATGCACTCTTTCTTTGTGTTTTTTTATATTTCAAACTGGAAAGGCTGATCTCATTTACCTCTATTTTAACCCACATTGTTACTTCATCTTATTTTGGATATACAGACGTTTGATTTTAAATGGTTTATATATTTATTTTTTATAAAATATATTTAATATTTTGCCTTTGGTATAATACGTACTGTAACATCCTTTTTAGTGTATACTTTTATACAATTGCACACTTGTATATGTGTGCATGTATGAAGTAACATCTCCATGCTCTGATGTAGCAAGTGTTTCGGCATTTAAGCGGACACATTTCAATTAAAATTCAATTAGGAACTCATTAGTTAATAATAAATCACCATTCACATAAGTTACATTAGTTAGAATCTACACACACTGTACAGGCTGTATACCGTGAAGTTATCACATATTATACATTTTACATGTATAAATTATAGTTAAACTATCAAAATAGTACAATATACAGTAATCAATAATCACTGTCAGGTGAGCGGTATGTGTATGTGCGGAGAGAGAGAGGGGGGGAAGAGGAGGAAAGAGGGGGGGAAGAGGGGGAAAGGGGGGGAGAGAGAGAGAGAGAGAGAGAGAGAGAGAGAGAGAGAGATAGGGAGAGAGATAGGGAGAGAGGGAGAGAGGGAGAGAGGGAGAGAGGGAGGGAGAGAAGGAGAGAGGGAGAGGGAGAGGGAGAGGGAGAGGGAGAGGGAGAGGGAGAGAGAGAGAGAGAGAGAGAGGGAGAGGGAGAGAGAGAGAGAGAGAGAGAGAGAGAGAGAGAGAGAGAGAGAGAGAGAGAGAGAGAGAGAGAGAGAGAGAGAGAGAGAGAGAGAGAGAGAGAGAGAGAGAGAGAATTGTGTGTTTTAAGCTAAGAGGTGGAGAGAAAGACTGTATCATATTAATCTCCTGGTCTTATATACTTTACCACCAGTAAATATTTCATTTTGTGGCCAGAATTTGTTTAAATTTTTGTTACGAAATCTGCCAGTAAAGATTTTTTTTACTTACATATGTGTGCATATATAATTCTTATTTTAATACGTCTCACCACAAGCTGAAAGGGGGCTAGTGATATAGCATCTCTTTGTCTCCTTCACAGTTTTTTAGTTTCCAACGTTTGTTGCTCTGAGAAAGCAGAACTGGAAAAAAAGTTAAAATTCTGGGTTAAAAAAAAAACCAGAACCTCCCCTTCCCATTCCTTTCCTCTCTGGCCCCATCTTTATCTATCCTTTTTCTTTATCTTTTCTATGTTAAAAAATTAAAAATAACAATAATTTGAAATGAAAAGAATCCAAAGAGATTTATATATAAAAATTAAATTGATATGCAACATACAGAAAATAGCAAAGAAAAATTGTTATGAAGATAATTATTTTTACTAAGATAGATGTATAAATATTGTTCCTTTATCAAAATTGAACATGTAAGTAAGATGTTCATTTAAGTAAAATAATAATAAAAAATATTAAAACAAAAAAAATGAAAAAATAAATAAACCAGAACCAGATTTACAAAGGAAAAAATATCCTGTTGCTGTCAATTAGTCCTCTCCAGGTTTCATGATTCAAAATTGCTAGTTTTACATCCTGGAAACATTAACACTCCTCGCCAAATGTATCAAATAAATGTAACACCTACAGTACAAACAAAAACAGTATCGAATTTATAAAAAGTAATGGAAAAGATTTCCTATTCTTCATTAAATCTAGTGGGGTGGGAAAGGGTTTTTTTGGGGGGGAGGGGGTTTTTTTTGCCCTCATTTTACAGCCAGGAGATTTGGAGACAAAGGTGCTAATGGGATTTCCCCCCACTCCATACATTTAATTAAAATCATGTTTGCCCTATTTTCACAGCTAGGAGAAATCAATAAAATGTTAAGATATTTCCCGAAATCCGGTGCTGTTTTCTGTCTCAATTTTGCAGCCGGGAGACTTTGAAAAACAATATGGAGTAAGATCCCCCTTTCCTAAATCTGGGGCAATGTGTTTGCTGTAATTTTCAGCCTGAAGACATTGTGAAACAGAAACCAATGGGATATTTTCACCGTAACCAAATCTGGTGCTGTTATTTTGCCCCAATCCAGTAGTCAAGAGACTTTGAGAAATTAATGGCATTTTTTTGCATTCCCTAAATCTGGTGCTGTTATTTTCACCGTAACCAAATCTGGTGCTGTTATTTTGCCTCAATCCAGTAGTCAAGAGACTTTGAGAAATGAATGGCATTTTTTACATTCCCTAAATCTGGTACTGTTATTTTATTCAAATTCTGTAGCCGATGACTTGAGAAACAAAAATGAATGAGATTTTTTTTTCCCTCCCCTCTAATTTTTTGTCCCTACTTCACTACTGGGAAGCTTTTAGAAAAAGAAAGCAATAGGATTTTGTCTTTCCCTAAATCTGGTGAGGTTATTTCACCCCAATTTCACAGCCAGGAGACATTGAGAAACAGGTGGGATTTTTGTATTCCTTCCGTAAAAAAAAAAAAATTCTACCCCAATTTCTCAGCCGGGAGCCCTCACAATTTTCTGCAGATGCCTATAACCCACAAAATAATATTTGGAAAGGCAAACCATTATACTTACTAGAAAGTGGAGACTTGTCAATTTATAGCTTTTCGAAATATGCTTCAGTGATAATCCTCTGGCAAATTTGCTATCTACTGGCAATTCCTCTGGCAAATCTGCTGTGAAAAGGGTGCTGTGAATACCCACCTGCCTCTTATATACACACACACACACACACAAGATTCATACAAACAATGGAACAGCCGTTCTGATTAAAACACTTCATTCCCATTGAGGTCCGGTTCATTTCCATTGCAGATTAAATTAATAGGAACTTATTGAAATACGGTATGGTGTACACATTCCTAGACATAGAAAGGGGTTTATAGAAACACACAAACATTAACCGAGACTTACAGTACATGTCTTGCGAAACTCAATTTGAAACATTGAATCCTGTGAATAAAATTGTGTTTGAACCCTGTAATAGCTGTGAGTGTCAGCTCTCTCTACCTATCATGTATCCTTGCTGTGCACCTATATACAGTATACATGCTAATATATATATATATATACCCAAGAACGGAAATCATTTAAACTCAGAATGATAAGACTCTTTGACACCAAAACAAAAGGACTTAATGCGGATATGGGTTTTCTCAAACACTATCAGAATTGTTTGTAGCATCCAGCCTGCCTCTCCTCTTATCCACACCTTCTCCCCCCCCCCCCCACACATCCCCCTCCCCACATCCCTCTCGCCCCCCTCATCCCTCTCCCCTCCATGCTGTTCCTTGTCACCCTTTCATGGCTTCAAACACTTTATCACACTACCTTATCTAAAGTACGTATCTGTTGTCTTTTTTTTTTCTTCTTCCTGCTCTCCCTTACACTGTTTTAGCCATATCCTTTGTTAATCAGTATTGCAGACCTGAGGAAGAGAGGAGAACTCTCGAAAGCTTGTTTTATGACATAAATTGTTAGTCCAAATAAAAAAAGGTATCACCTAATACTGAAGAACTAATTTATTCTGCACTATCGCTACTGGACTAACACGGCTATTTCCATTTTATTAATGATGGAAGATACCGCATATGCAGTATACTGTATGAACCCATAACGTTAATCTTCAAATTACAATTACACACACACACTTGAAGTACTGTAACAATAAAAGACAGGTTGAATTGCAATTAGATTTTTAAGACGACATCTTGCGATCGCCCACTTCAGTTTCTCAACGGTATTGCAGACAACGCTGTCACGGGAGACCAGGTTCCTCAGCACCTTTTTATAACGGGGATCATTTGATTGAGCAAAACAAGATGGTAAAATAAATGGTAATTTATTTCTTATAAAAGACAGACACACAAAGTTACACAATTAAAGATTAACACACTTACTGGGAATGGGGCTAACGAATAAATCCGTTTATGGAACGAAATTAATCCAGATCACCTTTTTACATAGTTACATAGTTACATAGTAGATGAGGTTGAAAAAAGACGTACGTCCATCAAGTTCAACCTATGCTAAATTTAGACAACCGATACTTTATTCTAGATCTATACTTACTTATTGATCCAGAGGAAGGCAAACAAAAAACCCCATTAAGGGGAAAAATTAATTCCTTCCTGACTCCAAGAATTGGCAATCGGATTAATTCTTGGATCAACATCCTTCCCATGTATACTTATTTGGTATATCCCTGTATACCTTTCCCATTCAAAAAGATGTCCAACCTTTTTTTGAACAAATCTATTGTATCTACCATCACAGTCTCCTTGGGTAATGAATTCCACATTTTAACTGCCCTTACTGTAAAGAACCCTTTCATTTGTTGCTGGTGAAATTTCCTTTCCTCCAACCTTAAGGGATGGCCCCGAGTCCTTTGTACTGCCCGTGGGATGAATAGTTCTGTTGAAAGCTCCTTGTATTGTCCTTGAATATATTTGTATATAGTTATCATATCCCCTCTTAGACGCCTCTTTTCTAATGTGAATAAATCTAATTTAGCTAGCCTCTCCTCATATATTAGAATGTCCATCCCCTTTATTAATTTGGTGGCTCTTCTCTGCACTCTCTCTAGTTCCATAATGTCTTTTCTTAGGATTGGTGCAAAAATTGTACTCCATATTCAAGGTGTGGTCTTACTAATGCTTTGTAAAGGGGCATAATTATGTTTACTTCCCTTCCATCCATTGCCCGTTTGATGCAAGATAAGATCTTGTTTGCCTTTGCAGCTACTGCATGACATTGGGCCCTATTGCTAAGCCTGCTATCTACAAGCACTCCTAAATCCTTCTCCACCAAGGATTCCCCCAATATATCTCCATTTAATTTGTAAGTCGCCTTTTTATTCTTGCATCCCAAATGCATAACCTTACATTTATCTGTATTAAACCTCATTTGCCATTTACCTGCCCACGTTTCCAGTCTCTCCAAGTCCTTCTGAAGAGAAATTACATCCTGCTCTGATTCTATTACCTTACACAATTTAGTATCATCAGCAAAGATGGAGACTTTGCTCTCGATCCCAACCTCAAGGTAATTAATAAACAAGTTAAAAAGCAGGGGTCCCAGTACCGATCCTTGAGGTACTCCACTCACGACTTTAGCCCAACCTGAAAAAGTCCCATTTATGACAACCCTCTGTTGTCTGTCCTTTAACCAGTTTTCAATCCAGGTGCATATATTATTACTGAGTCCAATTTTCTTTATTTTGTACACCAACCTCTTGTGTGAAACCGTATCAAAAGCCTTTGCAAAATTTAAGTAGACCACATCAACTGCATTACCCTGGTCTAAATTCCTACTTACCTCCTCAAAGAAACAAATAAGGTTAGTTTGGCAAGATCTATCCTTCATAAATCCATGCTGACTATTACTAATAATTTTGTTTTCCATAAGGTATTCCTGAATATTATCCCGTATTAAGGTCAGGCTTACAGGTCTGTAATTCCCCGGGTGTGATCTAGCTCCCTTTTTAAATATAGGCACCACATCTGCTTTACGCCAATCTTGTGGTACTGAGCCTGTGGAAATGGAGTCCTTGAATATTAAATATAATGGTTTTGCTATTACTGAGCTTAACTCCTTGAGAACTCTTGGATGTATGCCACACCAACAGCACTTTCTAGAGCACTTTCCAGTGACCGGTAGTTACTCACAAAAAGTCCTTGACATCTGTTACTTCGCCGCTGTTGGTGTGGCGCTTGGCATCTCCTTGGAATCTGCGCTCCCCCTTGGCTGCAGGCCCTCTTAAGATTTCAGGCCCTCATACACTAACCTGGACAGCTTATCAGAGTCTGGGAATTCTCCTGCCAGCCAATCACCAATTTGTCAGTATTGTAAAGCAGGGCGGGCACCTTTTCTCAGGTAGCAAGGGGGCATGGGTTAATTTTGGCAAATGGTGTTTGCGGTTCAGGATGCGGGTACTCAAGTATAACTGCAGTGCCCCTTCTGTTCTAACATCTTGGTATCCCTGAGCCTTTCAAGTAAGGACTCCGGACAGACACAGAGGCACCAAGCTTGGTCGCTAGCTGGGTTTTCCGGAATCCATGACTTAGAAAGCCCTCAGTTCATATACAGACTATCAATAAATATACACATTAAACTATACCCATTTAATAAAATATATTGTGTCCTGGTTTCTGTGTGCTGAAAGTTATGGCTTCTTATTCTGGTGTGTCAGAAATGGAGTGAGTGTATATTCCCTACAATCACAAGCCTCATTTCTGGCACACATGAGAAAATAACGTTAAAACTTTTAGACACTTTAAAAACCTGGGTTCAGTATACCTGGGCATGTGTGTGGGTACCTCTGCTATACTGGGGAGCCCCAGCTATACTAAGGACTGTGTATACCTGCAGATATCTTTTAACCCCTTCATACCCATTTACCTTGTCTGGAAGATGCTGTAGCAGGGACTCTGGCGGTGAGTCATAAGAACATTTCCAGGGTCCATTGTTGGGGTATGCCATAACTCCGGAACCCCGCTACATAGACACATTCTATAAAATGATAAGCTCACAAGACAGTGTGCTCAAAAGAAAAATTCACTTAAATGCATACCACTCAAATTTAAAATATAACTTTTATTAACATTACTGTACTTAAAACATATATTACCGTGGGAGACATACATTTGGAAGAATCCAATAGGATTGACGAAATAAGAAAACTATTAATGGGTAAACCGACTTAGCTCTGATTAAGGATGTTTCAAGTGTATTTGAATGTACGCTTCCTGCGAGGAGCGCATGATAGATGGCACTCTACTACCCCTTCCCCCCCACACCCTTTTATTTTCTGTACCCACTCCCTACCCCTCCCCCTCCCTTTTGTTTCCCTTTTGCTTCCAGTTTGGAAAAACAATAAAAAAATACAAGTTTAAAAAAAACAAAAAAACATATATTACCGATAGTGAGTGTAACAGTAATTAAAATAATATGTAAGACGAGCTGCCTATAACCCTTACTAAATGATGACAGTATCAGGGAGTTAACCCCATCACTCCCTTAAAGCTTGGTTAAGAGGGTTATTATGCACACAATTGTTCATGTGGTCATTTAACACTGCAATGGAAATTCATCGTTGTAAAGGCGACTTTTCAGGCATGACTTTGGAGAGAGACAGGGTAGCAAATATTGAAGGAAAAATAGTTGCAGAGGTAGGGGACTGGATAACAGAAATATGTTATGTAGCCCACTAGAGACATGTGAGGCAGAGAGAAGACAGCCTTGAGACGATCAAAGGAGGTGAGTTCACGTCTAAAGTTACAGGAGAAGTATTCAAAATTAAACAATTTATAAATTGTAATACTGAATACGTCATTTATTTACTCACTTGTCTCTGTGGCCTAAATTATATAGGGCGAACAAAAGGAAGCCTGAAAGAACGTTTTACTGAATATAGAAGAAACATTTTAAAAAGCTTTTTCGGTCATGAGGTTTCTAAACATTTCCTAACAACACATAATAAGAGTGTTGAAGGACTTTCTATCAAAGGTATAGAACATATCACCAAAACTAGCATGAGAGGTGATAGACTTTTAAGGCTTAGGACACAGGAGACTTACTGGATTTTTAAATTACAAACATTCAGTCCAGTGGGTCTCAATGAGGTCTCAATGAGGACCTTGATCTTTTAGCATTCCAGTAAAAGATCTGTGGATCATTCTAATACATTGTCTATCCAATATGTTTCCTTTTCCTTTATCCCCCTTCCCTCTTTCCCCCCTCCCCCCTCTTCCCTTAGTCCCCTTTTCCCTTTTTCCTTGCCTTGTATACATTAATTTGTGTTTAACATTATTGATTGTTACCATTAAACTCAAGAATAAGTTTTTAGTGTTTTGTATTTAATGATTTAATTATGTCTATTTGTGAATGTTTAACTTCTTGTATGTATTGATGTTTATATGTGTGTAAAGTGTTATCACTCTTTTTAATTTTAATTTCATTATTATAATATTTTATTATCTCTGTAGTAATTGTATTGTCTTTTTTGGTTTGTGACATGAACCAATCCATATACTGTGAGTATCAGTTCAGTTATCCCCCCCCCCTTTTTTTTAATTGAATTAAATGTATAAGTTTGTTGTATTAATTAATCAATTATTCAATTGTGAGGGGTATATATACCAACTGAACCATCTCTATTGTATCCCTGACGAAGCCAACAAGTTTGGTGAAACACGTAGGAGGAGGAGCCAAGGGTCTGCGTTTCCATTTGCCACAGGTTTTCTATCCAACTAGCACTGCCACTAGCACTGCCTATGTGCCCCTCTGAGGACTTGCAATTGTATCAGCTTGCTGAGAAAGATGGGTGTGGGAGAGGGAATGGGGGTAACATCTCCCCCACCACAGTATAATCCCGGTGGAGACTCTAGTCCTGGGCCCCAGGAAAACTGATGGCTGTCCTGCATAACGTTTCCTGTAGTTATTGACATTAACATTTTATGTCACATAATTTTCTACTCATTTTACCTCTATAATAAATTAAGTTTGCTTACTTTTTACTGGCTAGTGTTCTAATAAACTCTCTGTTATAGTTCAGATACAAAATAAGAAAACATGAGCATTATAAGAGCTTCCTTTCGTAACCAGGATATTTAAGAGTTGAATTAAACCATTTTCAGCTGCTTAATTACGATGCCTGCTTCCTGCAGTTATTAGGCAAAGGTATGTCTAAAGCATCTACTTTCATTATCATTGAACTTTTATCTGCTGTATCCACTGTGTATAGGTATAAAACAATCAACAGTGTTTTTCATCACAGATTCTAAAGCTGCATTTGTCTGAGCAATTGAATTTGTGAATGTGAAATCTAAACATGGAACATTGCAGATGAAAGGACACTTCTGCATTGATTTTAATCTTTTATGCATCACCCTGGTTACATGGCTGAATTAGATTCCCTATTTTCAGCTGTGAACCTATAAAACAGAAGTAGTATGTTTTAATCCAGTCTAAAAGGCTTGTCTTACTTTGTTCAAAGTACCTACCAGTAGTTACACAGAGCTGCATTTTTAATAGGTGCAGTCCCAAAAAATAAATTACAGTATGTTCAAAACTAACTCTTTTTAAAGCCGATAACAAACATTATTTTTTTTACTTTTCACCAAAGATTTTGCTGTTATTTTACATTTTGAAAGGCCCAAAGCCAATAGTAGAGTGTCCATACTGTAACCTCTGCAGTTTATATCCACATGCTCCACACAGCACACGGCTGTTTTCTATACAGAGATGAGAGAAGTGAAGCTATTTGATCCTGAGCTTCTCCAATAAGATTTTTCTTAGAGCCACTGATGTCACAAAGTAGCAGCAATGGTAACTTCAGTGTTTAGCTAATTTTGGGGGAGTAAGACACACAGTTTAATAATCACTGAGTAGGAAAAAACGAGCGGTCAAAACAGACACAATTGTGTACATTGTGAAGACATCTTTATTAAATAAACGCGCATGGGGAACTGCATATTTGTAGCAGTTATCTTCACTGTTCTTTCTTTATTAATGGTTTTTTTTTTACAAACATTAAGCAACATTACAATACAGAAAAAAAAACAATAAGATACCCATAAAAACACACTTTTACACTAAATTATTTTTAGTATTGCTCATCATACAGTACTTATAATTTCAAAATTCAACACATTAACACATAATAATACTAAAAAAAAAGATAATAGCATTTTCAAAGATTAACATCAAAGCTATCACCACACAGCCTCCTAACAGAACCTGGCATAAGATTCAACGTTTACTATCTCGCCCAACAACAATATATCCCCCAACAATATATTTCCTCAAGGGCAAAATTATCTGTGACCCATTGCAATCAGTCTGAGGAGGCCCCAAGAGGTATGCTCAAATGTCTGCATGATTGAATAACTATCTTGTTGTGACATAGTAACAATAAACTTTTCCCATTTTTGTAAAAAAAAATCTCGGTTCTTAATTTTTTATTCAGTTTCAGCTTCTAATTTGTTCATCATCATCAATTTATTCAGATAATCGTATAAAATATCTAAAGTGGGGGGTTCAGGCGTTATCCATTTCGCCATCACTGTTTTCCTTGCTGTAAGCAAGACAATCTCTGCTAGCCTTGGGACATTGTTCATTACATTGACCTCTTTCCAACTTTCCATATTTCCAAACAGCAAGGCTAAGGGCTCTTTTATTGTAGTTACCCCAATAACGTTTTGTATATACTGTACTGTAGAACTTTATCCCAAAATCAGAAATAACCAGACAATTCCACAGTGTTTTAAATCTGCTCTTTTCTGGGAGCACTTGTGTCACGGTAGACCAGGTCTTTCCAACAAAGTAATACCGGGATTCTGGACTGAGCAGTACAAGGCGGGTAAAATAAATTGTAATTTATTTCCTTTTAAGACAAACACACGATACTTCACAATTACAGTCAATAAACATTTACTGGGACGGGTAAACGAAATAAAATGTCCACGGAACGAAACAAAGTCTCTGGACACCCCTGCACGCATGCAAGTGGGTGCGCGATGTGAGCCTTGTGACAGTCCTTGGCTAGGGGCGCAACTTGCCAGCCCTATATCTCCACCGAAAAGAAAGATTTTGTAATGTCCTTACAGGATTTGTTCGGGAATCCTTAGCTCAAACAAATTCTGGAAGAGGGGCACGGTCCTTGGATACGATGTTGTTAACCCCTCACACTCCGGAACCGCTGACGCTAACACTTGGACGTTTCTTGGTAAAGCTTAGATGAATCTAACTGGGAGTGCGCTACATGCATCTTTATAGGGTTAATGGTCCTATTCCTAACATGCACAGCCAATCCTCCCATGGGAACAACTTCTCCCACCTATCCCCGACTTGCCAGGAGTTCTTAGAACAGGCAGAAGTTGCTTCCCGATCTGCTAAGAGCATGCGTTAACCTCACACTTGAGCTACTTAGCATACCGGGCCCAACCTCTTACCTGGCGACAGTAAGTCTGATACTTAGCAATATCCCGGCCACCCTAACACCTCGGGTCTGAGGCTTTTCAACTCCGGACTTCTTTAGACACTGAGGCACCACCTTTGCAGGGTGCCCTTTGAAGTACGGAGATGAAAAATCTCTCAGCTCATTCATCCATAACATATGGGCATGTTAATTGACTCATTGCTGGTCTGGAAGGAAAAGGTTCCTGCCTGTACATTTTAAAACACCATTGCAATACAGTTTATTTATAAATGTACTAGCTGATATACCTGGCGTTGCCCGTGATGTAATGTTCTGGCTCCCCCATCCTCCCTCTCAACTCCCTTCCCCCCCTCTTCACAGCTGTTTAGGCTTCCCCCCTTCTCTCCTGATTCCCTCCCTCCCCTCTCTCCTGACTCCCTCCCCCCCCTCTCTCCTGACTCCCCCCCCCCCTCTCTCCTGACTCCCTCCCCCCCTCTCTCCTGACTCCCTCCCCCCCTCTCTCCTGACTCCCTCTCCCGCCCTCTCTCCTGACTCCCTCTCCCCCCCTCTCCTGACTCCCTCTCTCCTCCCCCCTCTCCTGACTCCCTCTCTCCCCCCCCCTCTCCTGACTCCCTCTCCCCCCCCCTCTCCTGACTCACTCTCTCCCCCCCTCTCCTGACTCCCTCTCCCCACCCCTCTCTCCTGACTGACTCCCCCCCTCTCTCCTGACTGACTCCCCCCCTCTCTCCTGACTGAATACCACCCCCCGCCTGTCTGCTGTGCGCCGCCATCTTACCCATTCAGCGCCACGAGGCAGGTGCAGGAGGAAGGGGGTCCTTCCGGGCGCCGCCATCTTAGCCACTCGGCGCCGCGAGGCAGCTGCAGGAGGAAGGGGGTCCTTCCGGGCGCCGCCATCTTACCCCCACTCGGCGCCACGAGGCAGCTGCAGGAGGAAGGCTGCCTGCCCACTGCCTGTCCCCCCGCCGGGGAGGGAAGTAAGCGCCGGGGGGGAGGGAAGTGAGCGCCGGGGAGGGAGGGAAGTGAGCGCCGGGGAGGGAAATGAGCGCCGGGGAGGGAGAGAAGTGAGCGTTGGCGGCTGGGGCAGGAGGGCCGCGCTTCCCCTCCATCTGTGAGCCGGTGCAGGGCGGCGCACGTGAGGGTGAGGGTGAGGGAGAGGGAGAGGGAGAGAGAGAGAAAGGGAGACAGTTGGGTGACATCAGAGCCACCAATCTGATTGGTCCTCAGCCTCTGGCCAATCAGATTCACCGCATCTAGCACTAACCTTTTGATTTTATATATTAAGATGTTCTGCCTATGCAACAATTCTAAAACTTACATGTTTGTTTATGGTTTCTTTTTACCTAGCTGCACTCCACAAATTAGAGTGCTAGCTCTTTCCTAACGCAAGTTATCCACTTAATTGAAGTGGCTCTGTGATGTGGGTTGCGGTTTGACCTATAATCAATCTGGGTGTAACGCTCGGCCTACCCAAAAGCCAGACGAGACCCCGGGACTGAGGTGGAAAGGGTAAAACCACACACCTAGCAGCAAACGGGGGCAGGGCCGGAGTGTGGAAGTAGCGTAGGTGGTCCGGGTAACAAGAATGTTAAATGATACCATACTTGACAGCTCCGGCGTAGAAGGGTTAAGTTCGTATGCCAAGGGTCGTGGGTTGGAGAGGGCAGCGTAAACGATTGTCCGTAAGCCTGGGTCGTGGAGTGGAGAGAGCAGCGTAGTAGATTGTCCGTGTGCCATGTCCAAGGGTTGTAGAAGTCAGCAGCGTAGAAAGTCCAAAGCAAGGTCCAAAGGGTTCCAGAGAGCAGCGTTGTAGAGTCCAAAGCAAAAGGTCAAATCCAGGGAGGTCAGCAGAATTTCCAGGGACAGGAACGGACACTGTAAGACAAGAGAGGCCAGGCAACAGCAGACAGAACCAAGGTACAGAAGCTATGCAGAGCAAAGAGGAAATGGTGAAGGGGGATTATATAGGGAGCTGGGACCAATCAGAGAAAGGAGAGTGACGGAGGAGCGGCCCGAAGAAGGACCTAATAGGAGAGCAGAGTGTGAAAGTTTGGGACCAATGGAAGTGAGGGGAGGAACAGAGTAGTGAGCTAGGTAAGACCCAGAAAGAGGAGAATTGCTAGAGGCAAAGGGAGTGGTCAGAGTAAGGGGAGGAGTGGAGGGACGAACAAGGGAAGGGACAGAAAGGGAAGGAGAACCTGGGAGGCAAGGCTAATGGGGAAGGGGTGTGCAGGGCATGTGCGTGACATTCGAGAAGGCGGAGAATGGGGAAGGTGCACCGGAGGGTCCAGGAGCAGACAGAAGAAGGGGAGGAGCAGAGGGACGGACAGGGGAAGGGACAGGCAAGGAAGACGAAGCGGGGAGGCGGAGCTGACCAGAACGGAGGTATGCAAGGAAGGTGTGCTGCATCAGCGGAGGCGGAGTCAGGCGCCCGGTGCCAACTAATGGCGGCTTGGGTGCACGTGCGCTCGTAGGACTGACGCGCGTGGGTTGGAGGTGCGGGGATAGCAGCCAGGAGCGGGGAATGCCGCCAGGGACCTGAATGGCCTGGGAAAAAGGTAAGGATGCGCTGGACGCGGGTATACCCGCAGCGCGGATCCTTACACTGGGTTACAAACCAGCATACAATGTATCCGTGCTGGCTTTGATCGGTAACCGCAGATGCGCGTCACCACTTCAACTTAAGTGGATAACGAGACGGCAGGATACCATGTATCAAGAAGGCACTTTAGCTAAACCGCAGACCACTTATTCAATTGACTTTGCGGTTTCAACGTCTGTTGTCTGGAAACTGATACTTATCGTTAATACAGCTATTTAGTCGCAGGCACACTTCTTCAATTTAGCGCTTGGCACAGCGCTAGAAGCTCCCCCTTGTGTTGCAAATACAGTTAGCACATTTCTCATTCATTAATTTAACTGCAGCTAGCTGCTAAGCAGCAAAACAGGGACAATAAACGTAGTGTAGGGGATAACATGGGGTTTTGTTGGCAATACATTTTAACCCCTTCTGTCCCAACACAGTTTAGGGTTAACCAGCCGGACATAATACCTTTATTATTGGCCTGGTTAACCCTTCCACCGCCACAGGAAGGGAGAGAGGGGGAAGAATGAGGGGGAGGAAGTGTAAAGGGAAGATTGAGGGGGAGGGAGGGGGGAGTGTGAGAAGGGGTGGAATAGAATCGGGTGAGGTGTGTTAGATGGGGGACTGTAAGAGAAAGGGGGGGGGGCACAAGGCCGCTGACACAAGTTGGCCCAGTGGAAACTCTACTTCTTGGAAAGCTGCTGGTGACCCTGTTCAGTGCTGTCATGTGTCCCCTACTCTGGAACGTGAGAAAGGGCCTCACACATGCATGCGATTTATGCGTGACCCCTCCTAATCGCTGGGGCAGGGACTACGCTGTCTGCCATAGATGGGGTCTGTAATGTTATGGGACATGGTTATGATCCTAATGTCAGACTTGACTGGGCTATTACAGATAAAATTAATACAACTGTAACAGGTGTGACAAACGCCCCTCTTTTGTAGCGCTGACGTCTGTCTGGGTTCTTCCCGACACAGTCTTCTAGGGTTATTTATACAAAAACAGGATCATGCAAAGTATTACATTGCTTAACTCAGGCTTCTGCCTGCTTTATTTTCATCCAAATAAGGGGCTGCAGCTTTAACATGTGTAGGTTAGAGGCACTCAGACATTTTCATTCAGCGGTTCACTTATATCAGTGTCATAGTATTTCCCACACTGTTATTTCAAGTAACAAGAAACCAAATTATATAAACAAAATCCTATCCCTTTCAGGGATCTAACTACACATCATAATCAGCCTCTAACTGCTGCTGGGCCAACTAATCTGGTTCCCCAGCTTAAAACAATGCCCTCTCATTTAGGGTCACTAGATACAGCATAGTCTTTTAGAAACAGCAATACATATTTGTTTGTCTTATCTGTTCGTGGTGGGAACTCGGTCCCAAGTGTCCAGGCAAATCCTCTGGTATTGTGATACTTGGAGGGGCCGTCCACCCCAAAACTGGATGCAGGGGAGCAGCGACACCCCCAGCCCCCAGGCTCTAAGGAGAGAGACTGAAATGCAAACCTCTCTGCTCTAAATCCCTGTGCTAGTGATTAGGAGGGCAGGTGAGGGAGAATTAGACACATTGTAATCTGTGGTCTGGATTTTCCATCCACCAGCCTGAGTTAATGTGAAGCTGTGGAATGGATCCTTTTTTTAACTATTCCTGCACTTTCTGACCTAAAACGGGGCAGAAAGCTGCCTAACATCTTTGGACTATGTCACATATCCCCCTCCCCAGCTCACACCTACTGGGGTGAGCGGCCATGGACCTCACTGGGGTGAGCGTCCTACCTGAAGTACTTGAGCTAACTCCCCAGTACAATATTAAACATTCACAACACGAATATTAACTTTTTTTTTCAAGGCAATTATGGACAATAGTTTTCGTCATAAGAGACTATACTTGGCAAACATACTTTGTTGCTCTCTATTAGGGAACTATTGTATTTTGAAAAATAAATGTCTAGCACAAATTCTTATAACCCAGGATATGATAAATATACTCACAAAACCAGACAATTTCTATTACCTCCATGGTTTTTTTTTTCTTTTCTACTCTAGAATATGAACCTCATTATATATTTACCAACCAAAAGGGCCATCAACCCTGTATAGTAATTTATAGTTTAGCTACATTTTTAACACAGAGAACCAATATAACATTGCAATAGTTACAAAATGCTTATTCTAGAGGCCTAATATAGCATAATTACACTAGCTTATTTGCAAAGTTAAGTGTCCGTGACATAGTCCACACGTGTAATAAAAAAAAATATCGGTCAGTTCCCCAAACATTTTTTTTTCTTTGACTTCCAGTCCATTACATCCTCTGACTTCATTTCAACACCGCTGCAACCTGCAAATGACTGGACTGTTTCTTTAGCTTCTGACGGAACTCTGGGGCCGGATAGTCTTTGTCTTTATATTGTGGCCCAGAGTGTCGAGATCCGGAAAAATTCAAGGCCAGCGTTGACCATCGTCGCTTTTGCTTTGCAACCTTTGAACCTTTATGGTACTTCTTACTGCCATGTATTTTCTCACGACCATCACTCTCAGAGATTTGGGATTTTCCCTTTGGGGCAATTATATGGTACTTAGAAGATGAAGCACTGATTACCTGGAGCACCTTCACCTTGATGGGGCTCTCACTAACTCCGGCTGTACCCTGTGGCATTTTACCTTTGCAGCCGGCAGGCATGTAGTCTTGGACCTCTCTTTCCTGAGGCCTACATTTATTCAGGCGGAAGTACCGCTGGATAACCAGTGACGCATTTCTCAGGGTTTGATAGCGAATCCTGTTCTGTGTCATCCTAGTCAGAGACTGGATTTTTATAGTTGCTCCTTTCATAATGAGGAACCTGTTTCGTACCATGCGGGCACGGTAGAATGATTGAAGAACACAGGCTGCTTTATTTCGGCGATTAAACTGACGAATTTTCATCCCTCTGTAGGCAGCCTGTAGGATGATAGTTGCGGCGCGTTTACGCCGATAATTTTCTCTTTCCCTTCTTCCTTGGATAAGAACTTTGCAGTGCTTCTGAATTATTCGAATGCTTTTCTCCTTTTTCAATATGTTAAGTTCCTCTGCGAGAGAATTCTGTTTTGTGCATACATCTCGCAATTCTGTTCTCAGAGCGTCTATTTCTTCCTGGTGCTGGCTCTGAGTGTGCATCAATGTATTCTGTAGTGCTTCCTGCACTTCTAATTTTTCCTGAGTCAACTGTTTCTTCACTTTTTCTGCTTGGTCAGTCAAATCTGAATTTTCCATTTTCAGACTCTAATTTTCTTGCTTTACAGTCTCTACATCACACAGGGCAATCTCATGGGTTTGCTTCAACATTCCCAGCTCTGCCTTCAGACCGTGGCCCTCCAGGCGTGAGTTTTGCACCTCTGTGCTGAGCGCATGAACCTTTTGTAGAGCCTTCCCGTATTTCTGTTTTAGAATAGCAATCAATTTGTCAGACTTAATCTGTTTTCCATCCATGGTGGCAATTACGGTGTTGGCCTTTTCCAGACTAGTCGTCACCTCTTCCAGCTCACTCCGTAAGAGAGATTCTGTTTTCTTCAAAGCCTCGTACTCTTGTAAAGCTGGGAGTATACACCTCTGTAACTCTGCGTTCGCTTCTTGCACCTTCTTCCAACATTCTCGCTCCTTCACCAAATCCTGCCACAGGACTTCATAATCATGGCGGGCAGCTTGGAGTACAGAAACCAAAGCCTCTTTATCCTGGTTCAAGGATTCAGCTTCCCTTTGCTCCTCCTTTTCCTTTGCCACTGTTCCCGTGACAATTCTGCAGGTCCTTCCGGTCTGCAGCACATCTCGGCACCTTTCTGACGCATGTCCTGACAGCGCAGGTTCAAGTGGCTCGGTCACTTCCCCTGTGACTTGAGGAACAGTTTTCTTTTTGCTTTATTAGCTCCAGAGATATCAGTGGTACTGGGCACACACACTGGTTTCAGCTTCCACATCTTGCTTGCACTCACAGGGCGTTGCTTGCTTTTGCAGCTGTTTGTCTTTGAAAATTTTGGGGCACACATCTTCCATGTGACCTACTTCACGACAGGCCCAGCATACTAAATTCATCTGTAGGTACGGCTCTCTTCTAGGGGCCACATACGAATCATCGTCATCATCATCATCATATGGCCTGAAGGGACACTGTTTTTCATGATTATGTACATTACAAAACAAACATTTCACGTCGGCCATTTTAGAAACCCGGCAGGGACAATTTGCTAGCTGCAATTCCACTCACTTCAGCAACTTACATACAGCACTTGCTAGCTGCAAATTCACTCACTTCAGCAAAAGGCATTAGCTTTACAAACAGCACTTGCTAGATGCAATTTCCACTTTCTTCAGAAAACAATTTTTTTTTTTTTTTTTCCTGTTTGGGTTCAGGGTGCTATTGCATCCACACTTCGCACATTCTCTGTGTATGCTGGAAGCACAACTGGTTATACACAGTGGGACAAACTTCACTCATAGCATCTGTACTTTATCTTCGGCTGGGCAGCCATTTTAAACCCCCGCATTTATTTGCAAACCCACAGACTTTTAGTGTCGACCCGCATTCTCCACCATATGTGACAAACGCCCCTCTTTTGTAGCGCTGACGTCTGTCTGGGTTCTTCCCGACACAGTCTTCTAGGGTTATTTATACAAAATCAGGATCATGCAAAGTATTACATTGCTTAACTCAGGATTCTGCCTGCTTTATTTTCATCCAAATAAGGGACTGCAGCTTTAACATGTGTAGGTTAGAGGCACTCAGACATTTTCATTCAGCGGTTCACTTATATCAGTGTCATAGTATTTCCCACGCTGTTATTTCAAGTAACAAGAAACCAAATAATATAAACAAAATCTTATCCCTTTCAGGGATCTAACTACACATCATAATCAGCCTCTAACTGCTGCTGGGCCAACTAACCTGGTTCCCCAGCTTAAAACAATGCCCTCTCATTTAGGGTCACTAGATACAGCATAGTCTTTTAGAAACAGCAATACATATTTCTTTGTCTTATCTGTTCGTGGTGGGAACTCGGTCCCAAGTGTCCAGGCAAATCTTCTGGTACTGTGATACTTGGAGGGGCCGTCCAGCCCGAAACTGGATGCAGGGGAGCAGTGACACCCCCAGCCCCCAGGCTCTAAGGAGTGAGACTGAAATGCAAACCTCTCTGCTCTAAATACCTGTGCTAGTGATTAGGAGGGCAGGTGAGGGAGAAATAGACACATTGTAATCTGTGGTCTGGATTTTCCATCCACCAGCCTGAGTTAATGTGAAGCTGTGGAATGGATCCTTTTTTTAACTATTCCTGCACTTTCTGACCTAAAACGGGGCAGAAAGCTGCCTAACATCTTTGGACTATGTCACACAGGGTATGTCATTCTGCCTATCTTTCCCCGCCCTGTTATGTAAGACCTGCTAACTGCAGGCTGTAAGGGGTTCACCTTCTGGGTTTGTAACCCCACCCATGCTCCTCTATGATGGGCAGGAGTAAGGTGGTGACTCATGGCCTGTGTAAGCCTATCAGGGATAGGTATAGACCATGAGCCCGCCTCTTCTGTTCTCAATTAGGGGAATGCCAAATTTAGAATCAGTCCTTTTCCTGCTCTGGAGGAGAGAGGAAGCAGTAGAGCTATGAGACTCTACCATGGCGGGATGAGCGTGCTCACCCCCAGCCTTTGGGTTGGGGGAACATCTAATTCAGCCACAGATGCCCTAAACTACCAGGGGCAAAGCACCATCCATAGGTATGGAACCCTCTGAACCCTTGCACCACTGTAATACCATTGTGCAGTAACTGCTAAGAATAAAGCCCTTTTGTTAATCATACACTAGCCTGGATTGAGTCAGGGCATGTGGTGTATGGAAAATGTGCTTCATAGAGAACTGTCTCTGGTACTACCAGAGCCCCCTGAAGCTGGAGGAGCTGAACTTCGAAGGAAAGAACTACAGGTGACATCAAAAGCCTGTCCTGATCTCCACTACATCGCAGATCCACTCAGTTCTCCTGGAACCAACAGGTATGCCTCAGCACCACACGGTAGCAATAGAGTGCATCTCCTATTAGGAATCCCTGAACCCTTCCTTAATCAACTGTTTTGGGGTGACTCTGATGGCAAGATACCAGGGAGCGTGGTTACCGTGCACAGTAATTTCAGTTCAATATAGGGGCGAGCCTGGTAGGAAACTTATCCTGGGCACGTGGTTACCCTATCCTTGTGCTATGCTGATGAAAGGTTGGGGCTAGGTGATTGTCTGAAACACGACCCTAGGCACCCATTCACAAAATGGCATGAATGTACTGTGCCGTGGGGGAGTCGTACCAGATGGAGGCGCTCGCCGGTAGCGTGACCCCCCATTTTCTTTTTCTCTTCAAATTAAGTTCTATATTGGGGGCTCCCAGTGGGAAAATTATCTTGCTAGAGGGAACCCCAATTGAAAATCTGCTGTAAGGGCCAAGCGGCGCAGTGTATGTGGAGATTGGGCACTTGGCAGACTCTGAACCTTCCAAGAGGGTCCTAAAGAAGATCTAAAATGGCTGCCACCGCGTGGTGGCCTGTTCTGTCTGTTCTATGGTTCCAAAATGGACCTCCCGCCAAAGAAAGGTAACCACATGGGCTGCAGTGTGTTTTTGCAAAACTTTTGCAAACACAAGTTGCATCCTTTCGGTGCCAAATGCTTGCACCGCCCACCAAAGTGACTGGCTCATCTTGAGTCAGATCAGCCTTCCAAACCACACCCGCCCTACTCCTAATTCCACCCAGGGGAGGAGCAAAGAGTGACTGTCACGGTAGCTTATGACAAGATATAATGAACACCAAATATCTGGGTTGAACTGAACGAGGCTTAGATATAATAAAATATAATTTATTCCTTAAATAAGGTGAACACAGCAATATAGTACAATTAACAGACAAGAAGGTAACACTTACTTAGGGTTGGGGGATGGAGAAGTATCAGCTAGCAATTCTCCAGCAATCTGGTGACATTCAAGATGGTATCAGAAGAAGAACTAAAAACTGTAGGGTTGACAGTTTATATACCTGTGAAACCCTATTCTTAACATTGAATACAGACTATTGGTGAACAATTATCTGTATCCAATCCCTAACGTGGAGACACAGATTAACCCATGCCCCCCAGCTAATTAGCCCATGTGTACTGGGACTCTATGGGTAGCCCCATAATTAAATCAGGGGCGACGACCAGTCTATCAAATGAAGTATCTGCATTGTTTGTAGGTGTAGACATAACACTTACAAACCACTCTGTTGATTAGTACTTAGTGTAAACAATCAGGCAGTTAACTTTTGATCACATTGCTTAGGCTCAATCAGCCGACTGCCCTTCATGACTTATTAGCATAGCAGATGGAGTCTGCATTTTCAGGGCAGATCCAAAATACCATACATATACACTTTAATATCTACACATATTAATAAGTTCCATTCTGGTGGGCTCAGTGGGTCGACATTTGCCAGTTCTTAATGCCTACAGTGACTCCACATATTGGCCAAATATCAACTCTCTGCGACCTCCAGAACTGGAGATACAGAAATGCACTTTAAAACATCTTTAAAATACAGGATTATAATGAAACATGGGAACATACATTTTCATGACATGACAAGGTGTAAACCACCTTCCTGGACCGCAGTCCAGTTAACCCCTTGCCTCCCTGGTGAGGTCAGGGGGTGGCCATATGAGGTGCAACCCCTTTAATACCGGGCCAACCCCCTCTCCCTCTACAGTGACTGTCCTATCAGAGACTGAGTTCCTGCTGGGAGCAGTCTGCCATGCTGTCTCCAGGGTTTCATTCACATTGGAGCTGAGCAACAGTGAGTGTCTGCTGAGGCAAACGTGCCTACATCTAGAGCCCCCACACCAACTGGGGTGGCTCTTCCTAACTACAGCTACTGCCGCGGACCCTGCTGTGGGCCCATGTGCCCTACAACTGCTGTTCCAGCCTGCTGTGATGGTGCCGACTGTCCAAGGACTGGGATTCGTGTCAGTGGAGGTTGAGTGGACTGCCCCAGGGGTGTTGGGTGTGAGTCCCCAGGTTACCGTGGAGCAAGGTAGCTCCATAAGCATGGTCGCCAGGGCGAGTGGCTCGCCCCTACATCGCGTCCTGGTGGACGTGTCCCCACCTGTGGCTGTTCCAGATGACTCCAACCAGGAGGAACCTGTGGAGAAGAGCCCACCTCTTATCTGCCACCCGGAGAGGAATTCCAGCCCAGTGCATCCATCCCCGAGGCTGTGGAGGTTCGGGAATGATCAAGGAGTTCCACGACCCCAGATGACATCGCCGCTGTTCCAAACCAGCCTGCGGAGGAATCCGGGGACATCGCCTACCTGATTATTGGTGAGGTTCCCGCTCCTTCCGTCTTACAGGGTTCTGTAGCGGCGTACTCGGATGAGGCGCCGGGTGCGGCCTTGTCCGGTGTGCAGCTCGGTGACGAACTTCCGTTCTCACCGGAAGTGATGTCATCACTGACGCCGGGCTTGAGCTGCTCCAGTGGTCTCGCGAGATCCGCACACCCAAATTATGCCGAAAAGATGGCATCGCCGCTATCTGCATAACTCAGAACCTCACTGCTGGCTTCACTAGCGGTGAGTGCCTAACTGTTCACAGCATTGGATCCCTGTTTTGTGGTATATTGACAGGACTGCTGCCACAGTGCTCCTGAGTCCCTGCTTGTGCCACCTCCCTGGGGCAAAGGAAAGTCACGCTATACAGGACAGGGCAATTGGCTTGGATAGGCCCCAAACACCGGCCGTAGCCACTCATGTCCAGCCCCATACTGTCACTGTCAAGGACACTGCTCTGACCCCGTTCGTGCCCTTGGTCAGGTTAAGAGTAACTGTCTTGCTCCTACTGTTTCATCCCACTATCAAAGTCATAGGGACCAAAGGTTCCAGTGAGCGGGTACTTGAAAAGCTGGTCAAGCACTACAAGTAGATATCCCATTCTTTTCCCAGTTGGAAGACTAAGATTATTTGTCGCTGTCACCAGTGGGTGATATGGGTTCTGATTGTATATGGTTATATGTACTGTCGTAATGTATGACCTGTAATATTATCTTGCAGGTTCCTGACTGACGGATGGTGCAGCAAATTTGGTCCCAAGCGAGGGCGTTGGGAATTTCACCCAGGGGAGAGTGCAACAGGGTGTGACGATGTGCTCACCACAAACAAGATGTGACCACGCAGCTGAGGTGGGGTGGGGTGGGCACATCTGGAGTGTAGAGTAGTCAAGGTAGCCGAGTCAGGGTAACAGAAGTGAGAGTAGTCTTGATACTTGCCGGGGTCAGTAGTGGAGAGATACGGATCGTTGAGGATGCTTTAGCCGAGGTCAGGATTGGACAGGTACGGACCGTCTAGAGTAAGCCGAGGTCAGGGATGGAGAGATGCGGATAGTCAAACGTAAGCCCAGTCAGGAAAGGAGAGGAGCGGAGTCCGAAGGCAAGCAGGGTCAGGCAACAAGGCAAGGCAAACAAAGCTGGAACAGAACAGACTGTAGAGAAGCACATGCACAAACAGAGATTGAGCTCAGCCGATGAGCCTCTGGCACTGCAGAGTATTTACAGGGCGTTGTGACCAATCAGAGCAGGAGGCGTGTCACTGAGCAGGAAGCTCAGCTGCAAGAGGCAGGTGTGTGGAATCTTCCTGATGAATTACTAAGAGGATACAGGTGCGTGCTGCACGCGTGTTGCGTGCTGATGACGTCACCACGGGGAAGTAACCGGGAGGTGGAGCCAGCGGAGTTGGAATTTAGGACCGCGCAGGCTGCGCAAGCGCTCCTAAGATGACGACAAGCCTCAGGGTAAGGTTTGGGAGCGGTGCTGGTAGCTGGACGTATTGAGGGTAAGTTTTGCTTGCGCCGACCACGCGGTGCCCCACGGATCCTTACACAGGGTATATCATTCTGCCTATCTTTCCCCGCCCTGTTATGTAAGTCCTGCTAGCTGCAGGCTGTAATGGGTTAATCTTCGGAGTTTGTGACCCCACCCACACTCTTCTATGATGGACAAGAGTAAGGTGGTGCCTCATGGCCTGTGTAAGTCTATCAGGGCTAGGTATAGACCATGAGCCCGCCCCTTCTGTTCCCAATTAGGGGAATGCCAAATTTAGAATCAGTCCTGTTTCTGCTCTGGAGGAGAGAGGAAGCAGTAGATTTATGAGACTATACCATGGCGGGATGAGTGTGCTCACCCCCAGCCTTTGGGTTGGGGGAACATCTGATTCAGCCACAGATGCCCTATACTACCGGGGGCAAAGCACTATCCAGAGGAATGAAACACTCTGAACCCTTGCATCACTGTAATACCATCATGCAGTGACTGCTAAGAATAAAGCTCTTTTGTTAATCGTACACCAGCCTGGATTGAGTCAGTGCATGTGGTGTATGGAAAATGTGCTTCAGAGAGGACTGTCTCTGGTACTACCAGAGCCCCCTGAAGCTGGAGGCGCTGAACACCAAAGGAAAGAACTACAGATGATATCAAAAGCCTGTCCTGATCTCCACTACATCGCAGATCCACTCAGCTCTCCTGGAACCAACAGGTATGCCTCAGCACCACACGGTGGCAATAGAGTGCATCTCCCAGTGGGGGGTGGGGGGAAAACAGTGCTACACAACTACCACAACAAATGTCAAAGACAGGAGAAAGAAAATAAAAATTGGGAAGGAGGGAAGCTGCAATTAAAAAAAAAAGATGTAAATAATAGAACCAGAGTAGATTTACACGAGAAAGTCGTTTCTTAAATCATTCCCAATTAGGGTTGCCAGGTGGACGGACAAACACACCTCAATGCTGTTTCTTCCTCTCCTTGGCCCAACCCCCAGGCTCCTGCATTTACCCAGCAGCCGCCAATCAGGATGGAGGAAGATTCCCAGCCCCTTAGCAACAGCCCTGCTCAGGGAAATCCCATGGTCCCCCAAGACTGTAGGTCAATATGTCCAGAGAGGTAATACCGGACACATAAATGTCCAGTATTACCTCTAATTTTTTACTGGACAGAGTCCAAATACAGGACAGTCCGGTTAAATACTGGACACCTGGCAACCCTATATAATAACGGGCCAAATTTATTAAAATATAGTTAATGTAAGTAAATAAATTGCTGCTAATCTTTCATAACTGTGTACTGCAAGCACTACCTTCTACTAACCAGTGAGCAAGATGAAATAATTGTCTTTCCCATTGATAAAAATCCATATTTTTGCTGGTAAAATTAGACTTGTGTTAAGTGTTTTTAAAAGGGACCAGGTTATTTGTAAATCTGTACACGATAATATTTTATTCCAATTTAATTGCCAGCATCTGAATGTGTTGGGGCGCAATAGAAAATTGTGTGTGTGTGTGTGTGTGTGTGTGTGTGTGTGTGTGTGTGTATGTATATATTATAAATAAAATAAAATATATATTTATTATAAATAAAATGGGTGAAGATTGATAGTGAGAGGAGCTGAAAATGAAAGTAAATTATAGAGCCGAGAGAGTAAGACTGAGAATAAGTACAAGAAACAGCAAGACTGAGTGTGAGAGACAGAGTCTGAGTGTGTAAATAATAAACTCGGGGTACTCAGCACAGGGAGACAGAAGAGACAAGAGTGGTCTGGGAGAACAGGAGTGCGGAAGTGTGAGAATAACACCGAGACAGAGAGGAACACATTGTGCAAGAGAGAGGGGAGAAGGCGAATGAATGACACGTGGACGGAGGGAGACAAGGTGAGTGAAGTGGGAGGAGGGAGAGAGAGGTGAGAGTGAAGAATGTAAAGTGGGAGGAGGGAAGGTGCGGGGAGAGCACAGGGTGCAATGTGTGCTCTGATACTAAGACGGATATAGAAAAATAAACCTGAGCTGAACCCAGGCCACTGAGCACTGCGGGTAGGAAGTGGGGAGAGTGTACAAGTGCATAAGTGCACAAGTGCCCAAGTGCCCGCAGTTCAAGAGGCAGGGAGATGGTGCGTGGAAAGTAGCCCTGGTTATCAAGGACACTGACCCTGCAGTGAATTGCTGGATTTGGCATGGCTCAGCTAGTAGGGATCATCCGCAGGAGTTTTCGTCGGAAATTATCCACTACAGGTAAAAATATCCTGACGTGAAGTCTCATTTTAAGGACACGCTGTAAGGGAACCCCCATTTATACAACCTGCAAAGCAGTGCTCTGTATACACTATTCATACACAACAGAATTCCCCTATACACCTTTTATTAAACAGGATTTCCCAATTTACCCTAATAATACACAGCTGGATTCCTCAAAATACCATAATACAAAAAAGTTAAAGTTAAATTCCCTTATATCCTTCTAAATACACAGCAGCATTCACATACACACCTTTTAATAAACAGCACGATTTCTGTATGTATCTTATTAATGTAACCATGTATTTTTATAACTCTATGCCCAGGACATACTTGAAAACGAGAGGTAACTCTCAATGTATTACTTCCTGGTAAAACATTTTTATTAAATAAATAATGCACAACATTACTTCCCTATATACCTTTATTAATACACAGCAAGATTCCCATATACACATTATTAATAAATAGTAGGATTTCCTTTGATACCCTCTTAATACACAGCAAATTTACCCTATATACCTTATTAATACTGTACATAGGAAGATTCCTCTACATGCATTATAAATACACAGCAGGACTCAACCATATACTTTATTAATGCACAGCAAGAATCCCCCATGTATATGTTATTAATGCACTGCATAATTACAGGCAGCAATCTTTTATATATAATACACAATATATTTGTGAGCTATGTGAAATTTCGTCCATTATTAAAATAAAGAGAGTGATATACTGTGTGTGTTTATATATATAATTATACATACAATACATTCATGGTATTGCAATATACTTTGAAGCGGCTGTTTGGGCCATTATTTGCTCAAAACTTCCATTGAAGTCGATAGGGTTGTTTTGCACAAAATGGCCTGAATGTTCACTTTGAAGTGTATAGAATTTACCCCCTAGTGTGTGTGTGTGTGTGTGTGTGTGTGTGTGTGTGTGTGTGTGTGTGTGTGTGTGTGTGTGTGTGTGTGTGTGTGTGTGTGTGTGTGTGTGTGTGTGTGGTTTTTTTTTTTTTTTTTTTGAAAGGTGACTTTAGTTTTTTGTATCTCTTTGATGTTCTCTGTGTTAATTTGCGCACCCATGTTCATGCACGTACAATATGTGTGGGCTCTCGGAAAGCTTATAGAAAATTCTGGTTTGTGATTTAAAACGCATACAATACTTTCCTAGCAGATAAAAACAAATCTAACTCTTCTAATTATTTGTGGGGTTCTCTAATTTAGGGCATGGAAATAAAATGTTTTAACAATTGTCACTGTGCTCCTACGTAGGACTGACCTTTTAAACGTCACTGTCATTAAATCACTTTGCTTCCATCACTGTGCCACTGTAATCCTGCAAGGGGCTGAACCATATATAAGATGGCTTCTTATGTCAGCAGTATGTAACCATATATAAGTGGGTGTGTGCGCAAAGCTATGTATATCAGTGTGGATTAAGTGTTTGTCAGTGTGTTAGTGAATTTGAGCAGTGGTGAACGAACGTTAGGTGCTACATTAGTATTGAACTGTAGGTGGAAAGGCAATATGACGTGTCCCAAAGGCACCTCCTCTACTCCCTGTTGGTTGTAGTTTGGTAAGTGGGCAGAAAGGGGTTGTGGTGGCATGCAAAAGGAAGATGCAAGACTTGTGGAGTAGACCTTCTTTTTTAAATTGTGGGAAGGGGTGGGGCAGGTTCTCTAGAGAGGGGTGTCAGGGATCTATGGAGTGTGAGGGCTAAAGGGTTTCACTCAACGTGGTGTGATTGATGGACTTATTGATGTCCTCTGCATCCGAAAGGTTGCGTCTTGAAAGGTTAGGAACAGCTCAGTGGTTGGGGTGTCAAGGAGGCAGACCAAATGTTAGTAACGTTTGTGAGGTTGTAGGTGGCCCCTTGGTGTTGGGAACGTTAGCTTACAGTCAAGGGTTGTGCAGACTTGTTTGGGGGTTGTCTGCATCGGTTCAGTCAGGAGCGTTGGCGGGAGTTCCCTTCCAGGATTTCCATCTTTATCATAGTTTTATATACTTACAGTATGCATCCACTTTACGATATTGATCAGTTCTCTTTTGCTGACCCTTATAAAAACTATGTATTTACATTTGGAATTGTAAATGAATAATAATGGGTATTAAAGGGTGATAAGGACATTCAGTGAAAACCCCTAAAGAAGCATGTGATCATGTAAAAATTACTACATTATCAAGCTGTTGCGTGGAGATGATGCTATTGGGTTCTGGAGTCTATTGTCATCGGTATGAGGGATGCCACCGTTCTATTGTTGGATCCTGAAATACTCTACCAATCTTGGCTGTGTAAATATTACTACTTGCCTCGTTGTAAGTAACCAGATTTTTTTGCGTACATTAAACATTTAATTTATATTAAAACCGAGTCGAAATGGATGGATTTTGTCAAGCAGTGGGGAGGTGTGAAGTAGAACAGGAAGAGCTGTGGTGGGTTATATCCTGACAAAGTTTGGTGAAAATGCTTCAGTAAATACGGTAGCGCCCTGGCTGGCCAAGATATAACTTTTTTTTTTCCCCTGGGGATTTCAGGTTGTAGGGATTTTACTAAGCAATATTTGGTTGAAAAGCTGTGGAAGTGTTGGTTGTGGTGCATGTTTTCTGAGGACGATTAGAATCCAGGTACTCCAGCCTTGTCACAAATGTTGGTGTTTTTTTGGGGACAGATATTTTTTGGGGCACGCTGGAAGTTGGCAAACTGTTGGGTGATGCCAAGTCTAGCCTGGTCCCGTTGTTGGTACATGGCTATCCTTTTGACCAAATATCCGTTTAAATAAACTCTAAAAGTAGTGCCTTTCTTTATACAGGTCTCGTTTGTTTTGAACTGACCAACCCATGGCCCGCAACGGCATCTGGAATGGCCAGCGTGATATTTGGGAGAAACTGGGGGATTGAGAGAGAAGATGAAGGGGGTACAGTAGGATAGTGGTCCACCAAAAACAGTGTGTCCATTTATTGGCACACCTAGAAAAAAGGTTGGCCATGCCTGATTTTAGAGGATGGAGAGGTGGGAGTCGGATCAGTTCTGGAGCTTCACATTGCTTAAAAGGTTTTGGTTGTTGGTGAATGTTAATGGAATTTGAGTTGGGTGTACCTGTTATTGATGTTTATGTTGTCAGGTTTCAGGACCATTGTAGATGGAATGTGTAGCCACTCTTATGTACATTGGGCTGAGAGAAGAGCGGAGAAGCGACCTTTATAAAAAAAAACTTCTAGGGTTACAAGGTGATAGAAGGCAGGTCCTTTGGGTGTGTCATGTGAGTATCCGATTGATTCATCCTTGTCGAATTTGTTACAGGAGAAAATTATTAGAGCAGCACTGGATAGTCTGGTACTGCATGTTGGTTTGGTGGCAATGATCTAGGGCACATAAGGTTGGTTGACTTGATCAACTGCATTAAAATAGATCTGGTGCAGATGTAGTTTGCTTTCTATCAGTGATTTTGGTATGGTTTGAGGGGAGGAATTAAGGACTACAAAGCAGTGGATAGATGCCAGAGTAAATTGAATTGTTGGGGGGCTGATTTGGTGAAGGGCTTGAATGAGTAACCTTGTGCCATAAATAGCTTGAGAAGGACTGCAAAAGCTTTTACTAGGAAGATACGGTTCATATTTCTGAGATTTCAATATTTTTGCCAGACCATTTGGAAAATGCTGCAAGGTGTAGTTGGGGATTTAAGAGGCAAATTTGAATGGGTCAGATGACTTCAACTGTTGAAGGAGCAGACTGATCCGAGAGGCCCACGGCAGTTTACAGATATGCCTTTTGGGTGACAGCCTGTGTTACCATAGTGCCGCAAGTCCTTTGGCAAACTGAGATCATGAGTGGTGCCCTTTAACCTGGAAACGGGAGAGGAGACTTCCATTTAGTTACGTTTCAGATAGCTTCATGGGAGCGCAGGAGGCAATCTCCCCTAGAAAATGAGCACTTTGTGGGTATGATGTAGCCACTACGTCATGGGGCCCCAGGAGTGCCGGACCCGATGGTGCATTGGTTATGTCTTGGGGCACCCAAAAGGTTAAGAAAAGGGGGTCTCGGGTGTGGGCCTGGGTGGGTCCTACAATGTGGGGAACTTAATTTGGGCTTGCCGGGCCATTGGTGGTGGCGAGTAAAAAAAAATTGTCTTGGTAATGAATAAGAAAATCGAAAAGGTTTTGATCTGACTACATCCATGGGTTGTTTGTAGTTGTTGAAATGTTTGGTTAATAAAAGCTGTCACTCTTTGAACCCAAATTTTTTTGTTCAGGTTTGTTGGCGAGCAAAAAGGGGGGGGGGGGAGGGAAGCGTAGAGGGACCACAGATCAAGGGCTCATCAGCAATAAATAGCAGAGGGCACCATTAACTGCTTCATTGCTAGAGAAGCCAGTAATTCATGGCTATGTCTGGTATTACATTACTCTGCATTGTCTCGCTGGCACCTCTTGCAGTGTAGGGGGTTAATCTGTGGCTGGTATTACACAAGAACACATTACAGAGGATACTTTTATATAGGAAGTAAACTCGGCTGTGTCATGACCTTATCTTACACTCCCTGTTTGTACAGTAAAGTGTATTTTTAAATCCCAACATACAGTAGGAAGTGCCTTAAAGGAGTAGTTTTTTTAAATTTTTATAATGGGTTAAATATTTTCCATAAACAGAATAATTAATATTTGAAAGGTTTATTATTTTAAATCATTTCTATTTCACAATATTGCTCTATTTACTTATGGTCATTTTAACTAATATTTTCCGTAAACAGAATCATTAATAGTTTAAATGTTTGACTTAATTGCTATAAATGACCAATTTTACATTAAAACATGAGTGATCGGATAGCACAATTCTATCAAAAGAACAAACCCTGATCTGACAGTGGTGCAAAGGGAACAAAGAGGAACCCTCATTCCCTCTTAAATCTAGGTCAAAACTAAACTGGGTTCCCAGCTCTCAAATTAAGAATTGGGGAAAATATTAAAACTACATGAGACCGTAATAGCAAAAATAAAAATTTTACTAGCTCAAGTAAATATTGTAACCAAATGCCCAAATCACCTGCAAAAAATGCAAACATATCAATTCTACACCAAGGATATATACTGTACATATGTACAAATATATAGACACAAGCCCTGCTACTTATCTGCCAGGTGGAAACACAGAAATGAGGACAGTTTAGAGAAAAAATAAATCTCTGCACTAGTGGGAAAAGATATGCAGAAAAAAACAATAAATAAATCAATCCCAAGTAGGAAGACATATAGGAGCAAAATACCGGGTATTTTTTCAATCCACAGAGGATCCTGGAGGATTTAGAAATATTTGCTTGTTACTCAGTACACATCATTGGGAGCCTTTGTGAAAGAAATTCGGTACCACTTGTACTATGCACGTGGGAACGGACTTGAAGAATGGGGGTTCTTCCTCCAAAACGTTGCCTCAGCTGCTCAACATTTTCTCCTACTAGCGCCTCCATTTTGCCTTTATTTTTACCCCTATATGTGTCCCTATTTGGGATTTAATAAATATATATATATATATTTGTATCTGTATCCACTAATGCAGATGTTTCTTTTTTCGAAACTGTCAATTTCTGTGATCCCATGTGGTATATAAGTATCGGAGCTTATATCTGTATATTTGTACATATGCTTGGTGTAGAATTCATATGTAAAAAAAATGTCACCTCTTTCATGATAGTGTAGATATGTATTTTAGCATTCTACATGGTATGTTATTTGTGCAATTGGTAGCAATATTTACTTGCACAAGTAACATTTCTATTTTTGCTATTACTGTTTCATGTAACTTTTTGCCTTTTTTTCGCCAATTCTTCATTTGAGTGCTGGGACCAGTGTTTAGGTTTGACCAATTTTATAATGTTACTTTCTATTTATCGTAATATGGCCATCTTGCCTAATTTTTTTTATTAAACGGTTAGTCAAGTAATGGAGGAGAATGAGTAGGTAGTATGAGACCTTTTCATTGGCTTTTGAACCTCACCGGGTTCTTCATTGGGCAATAGTAGTAATCATTTATGTTTCTGTTTTAAATAGTTTTTTTATTGTATTTCTTATCTAGTTGGTAATCGATTTTAAATACTTACATATAAAAAAGAGACTAGTGCGAGTTGGAAAAGCCTAATACACGAAAGAAGAGATCTGCAATGCTTGGAAAGCTCTGTACCCGGTGTCACGTATGGCGCACCTGTGAGCACGTGACCTGCATACGGGACAAGGGTTAATACACAGCTCTCTAGCTGGTTCACTTTTCACCTTCGCAAAGGTCCCTCAAATTAATATCTCCTCTCAATCCGTCCCTATATACCATCTGTCCAAACCGCACACTAGTGAGCATGTAACGTAGATATGCAACCAGGGTTAATACACACAGCTACTTTAGCCAACTCGCCTTTCTCCTGCGCAAGGTACTTTCAATTAACCCCTTACTCAATTGCAATCATAGCTATATGCTTCCACCACCCAATAAATATGCAAAAGGTATAACTAATATAGATATCTGCCAGGGTCTTAGGTCCCTGTTTATTATAGAAAAAAACTATGCACTTTAGGCTGCGGCCACGCTTCCGCTGAGCTCGCTTGTGCTTGAGAGCGGTGACATCACCAGCTCGCCAAGCATGATCGGCTGACCTGCAGCATTTTTAGAGCGGGGGGGGGGAGGGGGCGCAGCTATTACGGGAAGGGGGCGTATCATTGGCTGGATCGGAACAGTCTCTGTTTGTGTGTGTCTGTGTGTGTGTGTGTGTGTGTGTGTGTGTGTGTGTGTTGCTGAATTCTGATTTTCATTTTACCTGGGTGAGACTTTTGTAGCATCTCTTCCCCCATTGAAACAACATACAGGCATACCCCGCATTACGTACGCAATGGGACCGGAGCATGTATGTAATGCGAAAATGTGCTTAAAGGGAAGTAATACCTTTTTCCACTTATCGATGCATGTACCGTACTGCAATCGTTATATACGTGCATAACTGATGTAAATAACGCATTTGTAACAGGCTCTATAGTCTCCCCACTTGCGCACAGCTTCGGTGCAGGTAGGGAGCCGGTATTGGTGTTCAGGACGTGCCGACAGGCGCATGCGTGAGTTGCTGTTTGCCTATTGGGTGATATGTCCTTACTCGCGAGTGGACTTAAACTGGGGAATGCCTGTAAGTTGTAAATTTGGCTCGCCTGACATTTTTATGGCTTAGAAAAAAACTCCCCTTTTGACCTTCAAAAAGTCTTGACTCAATATATAAAATACCTCATAACTTCATTTCTCTAATACTTGGCGCCTTCTTCACGGGTGCGTCTGTGTGTCACATACACGCCTATGTATGAAATGTGACAGCCTAACGTCTATTTTACAATGAGAAACAGTTATCTGTCTTTTGCACCTCTTACACAGGCAGTGGGTGGTATGATTTGATTTGTCTAATCACAACGGTGACAGATATACATGTTACTCTTATAAATTGATGTCCAGGCCCATGATTTCTTATATTTACTGTAATAAAGTCCTGCAACGAAGTGGTGACCTGTTTGTCACCTCTCTCTGGGATGCACAGGAGGTATCTCAGGAATATTAGTTTCATTTGAGGCTGACAGCCTTGGGTCTGGTGAATGTCCACAGCCTTCTAATCTATATATATATATATTTCACTTTTAGTCAGCTGTCAGTGATACCCCACCAATTAAGCCCTCTTTGTAGATCAGCACAGATACATAAAGTGGGTTGACCTGTCATAAACACAATATCTTGTATTTTTAAGACAATGGGTAACCACATTAACCCCTGTAGCATCAGATTGATTAAAATACTTAACATTCCATGATATCAAGACACGTGAACAGGAGACCAAGGTTTGGAAGCTCTGTAAATGGCAAGGAGAGACCTGTGAGGTTTGGAAAGCTCTGTACACGGGTACTAGGGTTCAAATGAGAATTCACAGGGAGACTCTAATACCGGATCAATAGGGATGCTTGTTGGTAGCTGCAACCAGGAGTCCAGATCTGCAGTGCGATGTAAGCAGAGATTTCACGAAGGAGCAGGCAGATGGGGTAGACTAGTACAATGATCCAAGGTCAGGCCAGGCAGTGAACGGAAGACTCGTCAATCAGGGTCAGAGCAACGAGGAAGCAGCAGAGTAATAGGACAAGCCAGAATCGATACCAGGTTTTCACTAGAGCCAACAGCAAGTCTGGGAGCTCCCAAACAGCAGAGACACAGAGAACCTACCTCCAGGGTAGCAGGCTTGTTGTGAAGCACTGGAGTGCAGGACAAGTACCTTTTTTTAGGCCATGGGAAGTCAGGTTGTGTAGTCATTCTTGTTGTCTACTGAGGGCCTGTATAGAATGACGCAGCCCCTGCATGCAGGTCCTTACAACGGGAAGAAGGGACCTGTGACTTTTGGAAAGCTCTGTACATGGGAAGAAGAGATCTGCAAAGTTGGGAAAACACCTTGAACAACTGTATAGCTATCACTGTAGCAGATAAACATTGTGTATAATTAATATTATTTATCTTTATGCTGGTCTCATTTCCAGAAAACCTCAAGGAAGGCGTGCCCCCTAAAGATGTTGGTGCACCTGAAGATCGCAGGATGTCTGTGCTGAGTGGGGGGCAGTGCTTCTTTGAGTATTTGGTGGTGGTTTCGCTCAAGAAAAACCCAGCGGGGGATTATGCACCGCAAATAACCTACCAGTTTCCAAAGGTGATGTGTGTGTCTCTCTCTGTCTCCTATCTATCTATCCAAAAATATAAAATACTTAGGAGCCAGCGTTTTGCTAGATGGGTGCGACTCGTAGTCATCTGTGACAAACTGACACACTCTCACAGACACGCACTCTCTCTCACATCTCCGCGATCTGCTCTGACTATCCTCACCCCTCTGTTTCCTACTCTCCTCACTGACACACACACTGACCCAGGCACACTCACACACACACACATCTCTTGTCTCCGCTTCAACTTGCTCCATCCACAATTCTCACATGGTTGATGCCTACTGCTCTCACGAAGAAGTGACGGCGGTTGCCATGGTAACGCAACATTGTGGTGTTTAACACGATGGTGCAATGCAACGCAACGCCATGTGCCGTCTCAGTGTCATTTGACGCTTATGGAGGCACGCGGCACAACAGAGAAGGTAAGAACTTTACAGAGGCCCTGATCTCTCCCCCGGCAATCAGTGTGGGGTAGAGGGGGGGAGGAGGGGTGGTAATAAAAAATTGCCTCCCCAAATTTTTGCCGGCCTGCACCTAATGGGAAATTTACCACTGAGCAGAACTCTATATGTTATCCAAAACTTGATGTGAAGCCTGCAGAGGGATTTAAGAAGATGATCAGAGACTGTGAAATGATTCTAGCAGCAGAATTTTAGATGGGTTGCTAAGGAGAAAGTTGCGAGGCAGCCAAGCCTTTTAACAGTACTGTATATTGCAAAAATCCACACGGGAATGTATAAGGGCATGCATTATAGTTTTAGTAGTTATTGACAGGGGAAAGGGTGGATCGTGGCAATGTTACAGGGGAAGAAGCTTCAAATTTTTGCCATGGCATTAATCTGAATTGAGAAGGAGTAAAATGTTACACCTAGGCAACGTGTTTTGGCAACAGGATAGATTGTAGTATTGTGATAGAAAAACGGGTTATTGGGCCATGTTTAGGAGAAAATATGAGGAGCTCTATTTTTCTATTAAGTTTGGGGTGGCAGAGCACCAACAATGAGTATATAGCCAGGAGTCAATTAGAGACTTGGGACTTGATTGCAGGTGCGATGTTGGGAGTGGATAGATATATCTACACAGAGGATACGAAGATATATCTAAAGCCAAAGGAGTTGATGATGAGGTCACAAAGTAATCTTGTGTAGAGAGAGATGAGGAGAGGTCCCAATACAGAGCCCTCCGGTACACCAACAGATAGATCAACAGAAGGCACAGGTTAGCAAAGACAGAAACTGAGTGACTGACCCCTTAACCCAGTAATAGGCAACCTGATATACCTCAAGGGCTGCATGTGCAGCCCTTAAACCCTCAATAGGGCTACACATTGTTTGTGCGTGTGTGTATATACAGTGGTGTGAAAAAGAAAGTACACCCTCTTTGAATTCTATGGTTTTACATATCAGGACATAACAATCATCTGTTCCTTAGCAGGTCTTTAAAATTAGGTAAATACAACCTCAGAAGAACAACACATGACATATTACACCATGTCATGATTTATTTAACAAAAATAAAGCCAAAGTGGAGAAGCCATGTGTGAAAAACGATACCTTAGGATTCAATAGCTTGTAGAACCACCTTTAGCAGCAATAACTTGAAGTAATCGTTTTCTGTATGACTTTATCAGTCTCTCACATTGTTGTGGAGGAATTTTGTCCCACTCTTCTTTACAACGTTCATTGAGGTTTGTGGGCATTTGTTTATGCACAGCTCTCTTAAAGTCCTGCCACAGCATTTCAATCGGGTTGAGGTCTGGACTTTGACTGGGCCATTGCAACACCTTGATTCTTTTTCAACCATTCTGTTGTAGATTTGCTGGTGTGCTTGGGATCATTGTCCTGTTGCATGACCCAATTTCGGCCAAGCTTTAGCTGTCGAACAGATGGCCTCACATTTGACTCTAGAATACTTTGGTATACAGAGGAGTTCATGGTCGACTCAATGACTGCAAGGTTCCCAGGTCCTGTGGCTGCAAAACAAGCCCAAATCACCCCTCCACCACCGTGCTTGACAGTTGGTATGAGGTGTTTGTGCTGATATGCTGTGTTTGGTTTTCGCCAAACGTGGCGCTGTGCATTATGGCCAAACATCTCCACTTTGGTCTCGTCTGCCAAAAAGACATTGTTCCAGAAGTCTTGTGGTTTGTTCAGGTGCAACTTTGCAAACCTAAGCCGGGCTGCCATGTTCTTTTTAGAGAGAAGAGGATTCTCCTGGCAACCCTTCCAAACAAACCATACTTGTTCAATCTTTTTCTAATTGTACTGTCATGAACTTTAACATTGAACATGCTAACTGAGGCCTGTAAAGCCTGAGATGTAACTCGTGGGTATTTTGCAATTTCTTTGAGCATTGCACGGTCTGACCTTGGGGTGAATTTGCTGGGACGTTCACTCCTGGGAAGATTGGCAACTGTCTTGAATGTTTTTTCCACTTTTGAATAATCTTTCTCACTGTAGAATGATGGAATTTAAATTGTTTGGAAATGGCATTATAACCCTTCCCAGATTGATGGGCAGCAACAATTGCTTCTCTAAGATCATTGCTGATGTCTTTCCTCCTTGGCATTGTGTTAACACACACCTGAATGCTTCAGACCAGCAAACTGCTAAAACTTCAGCTTTTATAGAGGTGGTCACACTTGCTGATGATCAATTAATCAAGGGCATTTGATTAGCAGCACATGTCTGCTACTTAGCATCTTAATTCCTATGGAAGCACTAAGGGTGTACTTAGTTTTTGACACACAGCTTCTCCATTTTGGCTTTATTTTTGTTAATCCATGACACGTTATAATATTGTCATGTGTTGTTGTTCTTCTGAGGTTGTATTTACCTAATTTTAAGACCTGCTAAGGAACAGATGATTGTTATTATGTCCTGATATGTAAAACCATGGAATTCATAGAGGGTGTACTTTCTTTTTCACACAACTGTATATCACAGACAAAGAGACGGGCACTCACCTATGCTTAAAGATTTATTGCGTCCTGATCAAAGTTTCGACCCTACTGCAATAACATTTTTTAAGCATTGGTGAGTGTCTGTTTCTCTAGATGCTTTTGTATGATACAGTATTGTATCTTACCTTTTTGTATACTGGATTACAGTGCACCCCACTATTACAACACCTATTGACTTGAGAGCCCATTTTGTGTGTGTGTGTGTGTGTGTGTATAATATATTCAGCAACAAATAGACGATACAATTCTGTGGCTAACAAAATGCTTTTGTTTGTGCGAGCTTTCGAGATACACTGATCTATTCTTCTGGCGGTGTTACCAGTTCTTTGGGTAGGTAACACCACCGGAAGAAGAGATCAGTGTATCTCGAAAGCTCGCACAAATAAAAGCATTTTGTTAGCCACAGAACGGTATTGTCTATTCGTTTTTTATTTATTAAACTCGGCTAACACAGTACAGGCATACCCCGCATTAACGTACGCAATGGGACCGGAGCATGCATGTAAAGCGAAAATGTACTTAAAGTGAAGCACTACCTTTTCCCACTTATTGATGCATGTACTGTACTGCAATCGTTATATACGTGCATAACTGATGTAAATAACACATTTGTAACAGGCTCTATAGTCTCCCTGCTTGGGCACAGCTTCGGTACAAGTAGGGAGCCGGTATTGCTGTTCAGGATGTGATGACAGGCGCATGCGTGAGCTGCCGTTTGCCTATTGGGTGATATGTACTTACTCGCGAGTGTACTTAAATTGAGTGTACTTAAAGCGGGGTATGCCTGTACAGATATAGAACTAGTGATTAGCACAGTCCATAATCAGCAGTGGCAGTGGGAAGAAGCTATAATCCACTCCCTCTGGACTGGGAATAGAGTGAGAACTGGCTTCTGAGGTTGCCAGGAGTTGGCCAATCTCACCCATCTTTCCCATTAATGCTTTAAAATGGGTCACATTGATCCTACGTGGGACTGACCCTATAAAGCAGTTGTTTGAGCTCATAGTTTGGTATTTTTTGCATATTTCTTTTTTATTTATATATAAAACACATCCCATTGCCATTTCAGGGGATGTTTTTTTTTATTTTTACAATCTGATTTCTTTCTACGGGATATATGAGCAGTTGAAATATTAAGTGTCCGGGATATCAAAATGGATGTCTCCCTAGAGCCTAGTGAAGTGTAAGGCTAATTTCAGACACTAGAGATTAAGAAAACAATTATTTTAACACTATAGAAAATGTTAAAAAAAAAAAATTTAAAAATCAGAAAATGCTCACGGGCTAAGATACGAACATGTGAGTTAAACTCGTATAGGTGTAGCCCGTGACTAGGGGAACTGCACATGCTGCATACCTGTTTAGTGTACAGGAGGCCTAATCCTCCGCCACTGGGAGCCTGGGGTGATAGCGTTATATCGGTTTGCAGCGCCTCCACCTGGGAGGGATCCAGCGCTGCAGGACAACCTCTCTCAGGAAACAATGTAGTCAATGAATAAAGACCAGACATATGTGGTGAATGCTGCACACCTAGAAAAGTATAACAATGATACAATTACCGGTGCTCCCGTGCTTGAATGAAAGCCTGTCGTCAGTCCAATGTATGTAGTAGAAGGAACACAGGGCACAACGGATTTCAGATAACTAAACTCATTTATTGAGCCAACACAACGTTTCGACCTTAGTGGTCTTTATCAAGTGACCTAGTGGCATGTAGCCACTGTCACTTGATAAAGACCACTAAAGGCGAAACGTTGTGTTGGCTCAAATGAGTTTAGTTATCTGAAATCCATTGTGCCCTGTGTCAATGAATAAAGATACATACCCACTGGTATGACTACTTCTCTTTACTAACACATATATTTAACAGTATAATAACTACACAGGGTGGGTGTCCCCCAAAGTACATAGGGTGCTTGGCACCAATACCCCTGGTGTCCTCCCCCAATGAGTCAGTCACACCCAAGTGTAGGGAGTAGCGCTACCCGTGTGGACCGTTGGTGCACTTTATCTCCCTGGGCAATCCTGTACCCAGGTACCGCTGAATGAGCAAAAAGGATCCGTCTGATCCCGCAACGTATGCTGAATCCTCTCTCTGGTCCGCATAGGCACCCGCCTCTTGAGGGAGCTCCAGCTGTAGGGTGTCCCTTAATTTCTAGAGTTGCCTGTGGTCTGATCGCAGGCCGCAGCTCACCGCGTGGCGTCTCTTAGCTGCTGCTACAGCTGACACTATAAGGCTAAAGGGAAACGTCCCTGTCTGGGGTCTTCCCTATAGCAGCCACAATCTAAAAGGGGACTTAGGACCTAGCTGGGACCTCAGGGAGAAACCTAGCCCTAGTCCAGGGGAGCACTGCTTCCCGGACACTACTTCAACGGTTCTCCCCTTCTTCCAACTGACAGTAACTGACAGTCACTGTAGTAACTGCCTGTATCTGGCTCTGTCAACATTTTACCTGCATGTCCCTCAGGCTCCTGGGACATGTAGTCCCTTGCGGAGCCTCTCCTAAGATGGCCGGCGCAACTCTGGGGACTGCGCATGCGCAAAGACTCCCCTGCGCATGCGCGAACTACAAGATGGCAGCCCCGGCTTACCGGGTATGCCGCAGAGCTCCGCTGCTCCCATACACTGCAGCCGTCCCCTTACCCGGCACTGGAGGTAAGAGGGGACACGGCTACATAGGCTACTGGGGAAATTGCTGCTTTCACCGGTTAAATATGTCACTGGGTCACTTTGCTCCTACAGGGGACTAACCATTTAAAAGAGCAATTCACGCTGCTTGTAATTTTTTACTTACCTGAACCGATTTATAATATATATTTAGTCCTATCCCAAACAAACTTTAATACTCTTTCTGCCACACCTAACGCATGGAATTATATTTATTACACAACATCTAATTCCTGGAAATATACACGTCGCCTTCACGTGATTTATTGTAAGAGGTGTGTGTGTATACAATGTGTGTGTGTGTATGTGTGTATATATATATGTATATATATATATAATATATATATATTTATATATCAATATTACTCCCTTGAGAAAGGTCCTGTTGTTAGGACCGAAACGTCGGTTGATTGTGCCTGTTTTAATACACCGTTTGGACTTTACTACGAGTGCCGTCTCTTTTCTTGCTGTTTGGTTCTGGATCTCCTGGTCTGCCTGGTAAGGAATTCTGTTACATATATGTGTGTGTTTGTGTGTGTGTATCTGTGGGTTGGGGTAGTGGGGTGTAGGAACTATGTGGTCCCCACAACTAACCCACCTGGAAACGGACACATCCAATATAATCAATTGCTTATACTTGAGGGGAGATGCCCAGATAGTGCTTTACTCCTATGATGAGTGAAGCAAGAATCACCCCAATTGTTTGATAAAGAAATATAACATTTATTCCACCACACCAAAACTCCTTAAAATAATTTGACTGTTAATGAAACAAAAAATGCAGAATTTTAGTTCAGTTTAAATCCCGTCCAAGCACAGTCCCAATGTAGTCCTAATAGAGCTTTAGCATCTGTGTATTGGCATTGTAATTTGTTATTTTCACCTGGCCAGGGCTTAGGGGGATATATGAAGCGGCCCTACTTGGCTGTATTCTCTGGTCCTCGGCTATTCCTTCTCCACAATGCCCTCCCTGCCTGGCTCTTAAGACGTTTACAGCAGATAGACCATTTATATGGCTGTGCTCAGTGGCTCATAACTTTGCAGGGTGCTGTATCCGTGCAGTCTGGGTGTATATATGCAGATGTTGGAATGAAGGGCACATCTGTGGGTAATGCTCCACACGCATAGGATATACTTCTCATAGACATTAATTGGTGTCAAACAATATGCTTCTTCTCTTATTATCTCTCACCCTTACACTAGGGAGATACTTCAACTTCATTAGGATTCATCCACTTAGCAGCTCTCACTGATACGCATGGGAAGTACTTCTACTTGTGTCCTTTAGTAATGTTAGATTGTATAGCTTCCTCAATGCCCTATATCTGGGGTACCTTGGTTTGGTGACACACCCTATTCTCTGGGATCAGTACCCCTTTACTGTGAACGGCATTATTCCTATATACTTTATCAGATCTGCAGTTTACTGAGGACATATAGGTGGGAGTACACTTTATCTTCAGGGATGAGTATCCCATCACTCCGTGCACCATTTACCTGATCCAACGATGCTCCGGAGTTTCTATTCTGAGAACTCCCTGCTGAGCAGTTGCCTGCTCCTCTTCTGGTCCCTAACTGAACACAATGAAGGTGACAGGACATCCTTACTACACATAACTACACATTTACTCCTTGATAAAGGACCCCCATGGTCCGAATCGCGTAGGAGGTACTGTCTCACCCCCTGGGGGGTATGTCTTTGTGAAGTGTTGCTGAATAAATAGATTTTTTTATATTTACACCACCTGGCTCCCTGGCAGTGCACTGTTTTGCTCTTCTTCTTCTTACTGGACTACAATCTACAGATTTGCACGCCCCCTGGATGGACTATGTCGGAATCTTACTAACAGATGGAGTGGGTAAGAGTTTAATATATATTATGTGTGATTGTTATAGATGAGTACCAGCACTGTTTTGTCTCCAATGAGGGGTCACTAGAGTGCCTTAGGGTACAATAGTTGGTCCCCTTCAGGAGACTTAGTGTCTCATAGGTGACTCACATATCACATCTCTTAGTTAACCCACTCCGCTTTTGAGTCCGTCCACCAGTCCTGTTTATTACTAAAGATAGACATTTTGGAATTTCCACTGACTTTGGAGCACCCATTCCACCCTACACCCCTATACATTTAAACATAGTTACTGTACGTAACTTACAGTGAGGCCCTACTGCTACTCTTCAGGAACCTAATTCTAGAAACTAAGAAACATCATTAAGCCTGATGAAGCCTAGGAGTAGGCGAAACGCATTGCTCGTCTTTTGACCACAAGCGGCCTCCGTAGGTACCCTTCCAGCTGACGTCACAGCCATGTATCCGGACGCGGAAGCGGGGACCCAATCTGTTTCAGACGCCTACACGGATCCTTCTGGCGCCGACACGGTCGTTCTTTTATCTAAGTGCAGAGATATTTTTATGTAATAAATCGTATCAATCTTACTGAATCTGGCTGCCTCTGCACCTGCCTATACCGAGGGGAGGACCACAGATCGGGACGTGGATACCGAGGTGGTATCCTGACCATACCAACAGTACCATACAGAAGGGATAAAGAAAAGATACTTTGTCCGGTGTTCCACTACCAGCATTAGTGCTTTGACTGGGGCATTTAACCCCTTGAGCACTGAGCTAGGTATAAAGCAATTGATATCATTGATCACTGTGTCATTCACTACACCATATGTAGATCTCCTGAGAAGGAATCGTATATCTCATTGTTCACCCTTTGCTCCCCTATTTGTTTTTGTTTACCTAATTCTAGAACCCTGCAGAATAACTGGTCACCAGACCTACTGCGGAGTTATGCTTTCTGCAAGTTATCCTATATCACATGATGGGATGGGGAGTAACTCTGTGACCCCACACAGTTAACCCTGTAACCCCTTAACAACTACTAGCAGTCTCTAGTAGAGGGAGCTAAAACAACTAACGAAACAGACTAAGCAATGATTACGCCTTGAATATATCATCCTATCGGGACACTATCAGCTTAGAACAGTCACTGTTACTATAGCTTCAGCCTCTAAGTGTTCTGGTTGTGTACCATTCTGTGACCTGCACTCTTTCATGCATCTCTCTGTTTATTGTCATTTGTGACCTGGATAACTCTTGTGCAGATGCCGTGTCTGTAAGTAGTTTCTCATTTTCTTGCCTTTGCATGCTCTCCCTCTATTTTACTATCTCTATCTGTTTCCTGCTTTTTCTATACAAATCAATCTGTCTAGCGCCTAACAAGTTTATATTTTACTATTTATCTGTATACATGTTATCTATCTCTGTACTAATCCTCTCCTCAGATTTTTTTTTAATGTCTTTATTCTAACTTTATGTTTTTCTATTTAACAGATTAACCGACTAGTTATCTATTGATTTACTCTACATGATTTATGTAATCCTTTCTTGTTTATAAATTATTCTGTCCTTCTCACACTTTTATACTGTTTTACTCCCTTTCGCTTAATCACTCTATCACTCAGTCTCTTCTGCACACTTTCTTATTTTATCAGTCTACAATTATGTTCTTTCATTTTACTCATCTGTTTCCTGCTCTGTTCTGTCATGTCCTGAATCTTCACTCTCATTAACCGCTTAATGTGTGGTGTGTATAATTTCTCTCTCTTCCCCCCCCTTCTCTCTCTCTCTCTCTCTCTCTTCTCCTTTCTCCTCCTTTCTCCTTTTCTCTTTCCCCCCCCCCCCCTCTTTTTTGGAATTTTGTATTTTTGGAATTTGTATTCTTTTGCAAGGGTGGTATAAATATTTCTGTGTAGTAAAATGTTTAGCATGCTTACAAGCACTCATATCTGATATATACATTTTGGGAGCTTCGCTACAGCAGAAAATCTTATGAAAGAAAATGATCCTCAAATCTGTGTATTTAAAAAATAAATAAAATCAAGACCGCTAATAAAGATTGATAATATAGCCAGAAAGGTGTTTAAAATGTTCTGACTGTATGTGAAATAAGGCAAGACTGATATGAAGATATTTCTCAAAATAAATTTAGTTTTTAAGTACAGCATAAAACACATCTATGTGATGAGGACAAGCACCTTGGCAAAGACCTCTGGTAGCCTGCAGGGCCTTACCCTGCACCCCCAAACTCCTCTCTCACTGGTCCCTTCTGCCCTTCCTCATTTAATCCTGATGTGGGGGAGAAATGGGGTGGAGATACAGGTAAACTGGAACATTACAGTGAGAGAAGTGGGGGAGATGGGGAGGGGGGGGGGAGAATAGTGCGAGCCCGAGGTGGGAGAATAGTGAGATTGCGAGGGGGTGGGGAGAACAGTGAGAGCATAAGGGAGAAGGGGACAGGGGGGGCCACGGGTGACGAGGGGACAGATGGGGAGGGAGTAAAAAGGGTGAGGATGGAGCAAAAACAGTGGACGAGAACCGGTAGAGAGAGCAGTTACAGGAAGAGGTTATATCTCAATAGGTTATGTGCTGCCCATGTTGCCAATCACTGTTCAAGACAATCCCTCTCAAAGTACCAGTGTATATATAATTGTAAAAAAAACATTAACCCTACATCATTCACAACTCATTCTGTACATGCTATCCCCACCCTGACTATCTTCTGTCAGCACTTTTTTCAGTTCTTTTCCTTCTGTGGCTTAGTATGTAAGGGCTGGGTGGTTTCTGTTTCTGTGTTAGCGGATTTTTGGTTAGTCGGGTAATCAGTTAAGCAATGAACTTTGTGCTGTTTTCACAAGTTTCATGCAGGTATGTTTGCCTATACCTTTGTTACAACCCCATTCTGCAGTAACCCTTTGGTAGGGTAATCACTACGTCATGCGGTTTTGCACTCCAGGGGCCCCAAGATGCAGTGATTACGTCATCCCCAGGGAGGGTGGTCTTTCCTGATTAAATTACGTCTGCATTCTGAAGGGTACAGCGACCACTTCAAGACTCAAGTCGACCTCTATTTTATGGTGGTCTCTTATTGGGGTGTTGCAGTCCAACTGTATGTCATATGTTTTTATGTAAAAATATATATATATTTTTTTGTGAGCAGAGTGAACACCTTTTGAGTTTTCAAAAAGAAGAGGAGAAGAGGCTCTTAAATGCCATTCCATTGTTCTGCTTTCCTGACCGGAACAGTTGGGCGCCTCTCGATGAATATACCAGGTAAATTCAAAGCTTTAATTTTATTCGGGGGTCAGAGCCCTGGAGTAGCCTGCAGAGCGGTGAAATAACATGCAGAGCAATGCACTGCTAGCAGCTCCGGCAGTGAAGGGGTTAATAATAATAATAATAACTGCCATTTAGAGCTGCTGAGCCCTAATGCAGCATGTGATGCTCTTTAGGCTGCAACAATTCACGAACACAATAGTACAGACACACTACAACGCCACACTGATGCCCTGCCACACCCCAATGATGTACACAATCTAAACATCAATAACTTGATATATACAATGATATACATTGCTTGGCATATGCGCATACAATGGCCTATATACTGTTATATACTACTGACATTAGCAGTGTGGGCTCTTGCATGTATGGGTGCTACACTGAGAAATGGTTTTATTTGTTTAATGTCGGCATCGTTGAACTGCCTCTTTTTAGTAGCAGCAGCTAAAGATGACAGCTGTGTGAGTAGTGGGAGTTTACCGAGGTCAGTGTGAGGGGGCTAATCAATTAAAGGCAGATTTCCTGGGATATTGCCATATTATTGAATGGGTCATGTACTTAATCACAAAACAGCCAGGAACAGCTCAAACTACTCTGTGGATCAGCTGCACAAGCTGTAACATGCGGCAGGCTGAAACCTTTCGTATGTTGCTCCCAGAATCCCTTGCAGTGTGTTACTCTTAGTAAAGATTGAACCCATGAAATATTAGGTCACTTTGTAGTCCAACGTGGGAATGACTCTTTACCCCATTGTCCCTACCTCACTTTGGTCCCACATGGGACTCACCTTTCCGTCCATTAGACATGTCCTTTTCATTGTCACTTTTTTATTTGGTCACTCCGGCATAACATAGGACTGACCCTATAACTCATTAAAAATATCAGTCATTTGGTCACTTTGGTCCTACGTGGGACTGACCCTTTAACCCATTAAACATGATAAGGGGACCAAAATTAACCAAGGGCAGTGGAATGTTTAATAGGTTAAAGGGTCAGTCACACATACAGTGACATGATTAGGGCGTTTAATCTGGCTTACTTTTTTTTTTTTAATAAAAATCAGATACCTAAGTATTTTCCAATCATTATTTAAAGTTAGTTTGTAAACACAGAAAGCTGAGTATTGGCAGGGGGTTGTAATATCAGACCGCTGGTACACAAAAACAATAGTTCACCAGTCCACTGAGTCTATCCAGATTCCACTTGCTGCGATACCGCCTTGGTCCTACAGACCATAAGGGAATCCCACTTGGGATATTGCAATAAAGTGCCCAAACTCTCAAGAAAATAATCCTAGCCTAACACCTACTAGGAGGGTAGCTCCACAAACCGTGACCAGTAGTGGGAACACCCAAGGGATGCGCTCATATATCTGGAGTACCTCCCACCCACTCTGTGGGAGCCACAAATGTAATACTATGTCCTGGTGGTTTCTGGGTGTGATGAGACATCTGCTAACCGAGTGGGTCACAGAGCTTCCAGAACACACCACAAAAACCGAACCAGAATACCGTGTCACAAAAAACAGCATCTCCGCCTATACTCTTAATCAGTGGTTACTGGGGACAATAGGACCACAGGGGTCACAAAGTTCCCAGTAAGCACACTGCCCAAATTACAAGCCAAAAATACAGTAGACAAGAGAATAACAAAAATACCAGAAACCATGTGGGCTACCACTCGGTCACGACAATAAAGATGTTAAACAAATAGGATTTAATAGCGAAACATACAGTACACAAAAGGGATAACATAGAGGTGCCGCACAAAATAAAAGAGAATGTGTACAAAAATGCTATAACTTTCAGAGAGAGGTTATAGTCCGTGGGGATCAGAAGAGATCTTGGGCCACATGTAGTTGTGGGAGGGGTGGGGATTCCTGGATGGTCCATGGAGAGGCTCACAACAAGAAAATTGTTTCCCCAACTGAATGAGAAGGTGTTCTCCTCTGTGCAGACACTTTTTTAAATCTCCCACCTCCATAGGGAAACATTCAAATGTGTTGTTGGGCAATTAGAAAAGCTATGGACCCAGAACAGGGAAACTGTTGTATTATGAAGAGGAAGGGTTTACCACTCCCTGCAGGAAGAGACACCAGACTGGCTGCTAGGAGAGGAGCAGCTGTAGAGATTTAAAGCACCTTTTGAGAAAGTTTTGATACGTCTGCGTGGCACAGGACAGAGGATGCACTGCAAGGGACCTCTGCGGATGTGGAGGGGATAGGCAGCTATGCCTTAGGCTGTGCTTATAGTGCTGGTGACGACGTCGCCACCTACAAAAGTTATAATTAGATTTTCCGCGACTGTCGCCAAAAATGTCACGAAAGGGGGCGGGGCAGCGGTCTCTGGTTTAGAGGCAGTCACATGTGGCGACTGTCTCTGAAAAATCAAATAGACCCGGTTTCAAAAAAATATTTTGCCGCTCCGTCGCCATCGCGCTTTACTATAAGCGCTTGCGACGGAGTCAATGTATTTGATTTGGAGCGCCGTCACCAGGCGCTATAAGCGCAGCCAAAATGTGTGCTGTGTGAAGTCTATATTGTTTAACACATTATATACAGTACTGCACATTCTACCAGAAAAGGTACACACTATATTTTAAACCCATTTTGAACTAATGTTATCTCCCAAAATAATTTGTATCTGACGGGCCAACAGAGCAGAAGGCTGGGCTTAACTTTTATTTAAGGGGAGCACCCTTGCCCCCCTCCCCCTTCTTCCTACTTAGCTCTAACGGGGTTGGTTAGAGATTGAGTAGACATTGGATTGACAAGTCCTTACCCTATTTAAAGGCTGAAATGAAAATACAATTCTCCTTAATTTCCAAAGAAACCGAAGTAGCCCAATCTTTGCTTCAAGTATGGTTACGGGAGATCATTTTTTTCCTTATTGTTTTTTTTTAATAATGCTGGGTTTTCAGCAAACTGGCAGAGATAACACCTTTAATCTCTACACAGATGTGCATAGAATAGGTTAACTATTATGCTGTTTTTACTTTTTATTAATAATACTTCTAATGAATATATATATATTTTGTTTTTTATACAGTGAAACCTTTTCTTTTGTCCTGACAAATATTGACAGCAGTAGGAAATTTGGTTACTGCCGGCGTCTTTTGGTAAGTTTTATTTTGCTGAAAGTTAACCCGTATTTTATGAACGGTGAGATTGTGTTTATACAGGCCTGCCAAACACGAGAGTCGCATGCGGCCCAGAGTTTGGGAGGGTGTTGTTTGGCCTGGAGGGAGGGAAGGAAGGAGGGGGTTCTTTGACCTCTTGGGAAGTAATAACAATTGGACAGACAGGTGCTCCTCCGATCAACCTAATAATCATATGAGAGAGAAGCAATCCTGTGGTGCAAATGGGATAAAGGTCAACATAGAGCACATAAATGTTATCCCAAAGGGAAAAACACGCAGGTTACCGCGTAATTGCACTCAGACAGATAATTGTGAAGGAATATATAAGGAACTGTAATGTCTCCAAGTCTATTACTTATAAGATAAGTAACACAACTCCCAATGTACATATATACATCTATATATATGATCTCCTCTATACACAACTTCCAATGTATATGTGTGTGTGTATATGTATACACATCTATACATCTATACATCTATACATCTATACATCCACGGACGTAGCGCCTGGTTGTCCCTAAATCCAAAGCTGTTATAAATGATACTAAAGTAGACTAAATCGTGGAACTGTCCAGAATAAGGCTGAATAAATAATAATTATGATACACCAATAAACACAATAATAATCGAAAATTCAAGGCTATTGTGTGTAGTATAATTTCTCAAACAACTAGTCTCTATACCATAACAATGAATAATTTAAAAAACCTAAATAATTTAATAAAATAATATTTAAAATCATAAAAAATAATAATAAATTAATAGGACCAATTGATGAATGTCCAGTTCGGTCCCAAAATGTACTCTTCAAGGTATCTCCTGCCCGAATAAGCTACCTGAACAAGCTCCTCGCCCCTACCAGCTCCTACCACCTGAGATCAGACTCCAAAAGACTGTTCATGGTCCCAAGGATCAACAAAGTATCCGGCCGCTCCTCCTTCTCTTACCGTGCACCCCAAAACTGGAACAACCTACCAGAGACTCTTACATCCACCACCAGTCTAAGTTCTTTCAAATCTAAGGCTGTCACACATTTTAATCTGGTCTGTAACTGTTTCATACGCCCATAATATATATTATCTTTAACTGTGCATGCAATGTCTTTTATATAATATATACCCTGCTCATTTATGTAACTGTATTTGTAAATATGTATTATTTGTCTTCACTCTGTGCCCAGGACATACTTGAAAACGAGAGGTAACTCTCAATGTATTAATTCCTGGTAAAATATTTTATAAATAATATATCTCAAATGGAAATATTACTGTATGCTCATTTGCTTGTCTTAGACAGGTCTGCAACCTCACCATTATCACACAGCACTTCCACTGCAGCAAGGGATTTTGGGAAATTACATGCAAATGAGCACACAGTGCCACCTTTTGTCTCAAGCTCACATTACATGAACAACCCTTAAGCCAATGCATGCTGCTTTAAACACAGCTTTTAAACATAGCCTGGGATGAGATGCAAAGCCAGTTAACCCACTCATAGACAGACTGTTTCGACCTTGTGGGTCTCTTCAGTGTGAGGTTGGTTGTACTGGCTCTGCTTTTTTGAGACAGAGTAGGTATTTGAAAGTTCTTCGCCAGTGACACATCTGGGAGAAAATCCTGACACATGGTATCGTAATGTTTACAGAGATTTCTGTTTTATGTTTTATCCTGTTATTTTAAGAAGCTGTTCTGCATTTACTGTAATTGTATGTTCTTGTAATACTTTTTCTCTAATCTAAGAGATATATATATATATATATATATATATATATATATATAGTGCTTAGATTACAGAAAAAGTATATACAGGCATACCCCGCTTTAAGGACACTCACTTTAAGTACACTCGCGAGTAAGTACATTTCGCTCAATAGGCAAACAGCAGCTCACGCATGCGCCTGTCAGCACGTCCTGAACAGCAATACCGGCTCCCTACCTGTACCGAAGCTGTGCACAAGCGGGGAGACTATAGATCCTGTTACACATGCATTATTTACATCAGTTATGCACGTATATGACGATTGCTGTACAGTACATGCATCAAAAGTGGGAAAAAGGGAGTGCTTCACTTTAAGTACAATTTCACTTTACATACATGCTCCGGTCCCATTGCGTACGTTAATGCGGGGTATGCCTGTATATATTTAATAAGTGATGCTTTTGGGCTCTGAATGAACTTTTGCATTTTTTGGAGAGAGTACTTACATATTTGTACACACTTTGCTACAATACATTTTTGTGTGTTAAGTGCATATTTTTTTTCTATTATAAACGGGAACCTAAGACACAGGCATATTAAATTTACATAGTTTATTTGCATAATTTCTCAAGTGGTGGAAGCGTATAGATATGATTGCAAATAGGTATGGGGTTAATATTGACTCATTGAAAGTTACTTGCAGAGGAGAAAGGTGAGTTGACTAGAGTAGCAGTGTGTATTAACACTGGTTTCATATCTAAGTCACGTGCCCACTGTGTGCTGTTCGTGACATATGGTATATGGGAACGAATTTAGGGTAGATGTTGTCACGGTAGACCAGGACTCTTACCACCATTTATATTTAAGGGATCAGTCAATAGACAAAACAAGGTAGTGAAATAAAATGAGGTTTATTTGGAGAAGACCTCGGAAATACACAGAAATACAAAATACAAAAATATACACACTTACTGGGGTCTGGGGAATGAGATCTATCTTTCCTAGGTGCCGGGACCCGCTTGCATGGGCTTACCCCGAACAGAACCTTGTTCCGTACGTCCTGGACCGAAATCCAGCAGAAAATCCTTACCGGGACCTAGTCCTGAATCCCCTGGAACCGATTCCGGCAGAAGATCCAGACCGCGACTGCTAGTTCGATTTTGAGTTCTTGGCCGCAAAAGACGGCACTCAGTCTCTGCGAAGCAAACTTTTCAAGCTTCAAAACGAAGCCGGTACTCTGTTATTTCGAACAGAGCAACTTTGAAAAGCTCGCCGAAGCTTCATCGACTCCCGATTGGTTGCGCCACTCTTTTTCCTGGTCAGCACCTTGCATACACTCCTCTGGGCTATCCCCAGAACAGAGGGGGGGAAGGAGCAGCCAATAAGAGAAGGGGAATCCCTCCTCGCCAGCCAATAGAAAGAGGGGCTCGACCCTTGGCTGACATTAGGGGAGTAGGCGTGCCACATAGGCGCGAAAAGCCGGGTGAGCGGGAAATGCGATTTTAGTCAAGGATCAGACTCTATGGCTGCATCCTTTTTGGCTAACTCATTGCCACCTGCAGAGCCGGGTCCACTAGGTCTGGCACTGACAAAAGGGTGTCTGTCCCTTTGTAGTCTGGACCTGGCCATTCACCTTTTCTCACTCGCCATGTGGTTTCACACCTCACGACATCCTCTCCCCTTTGAACTACGGACCCTATAGACTTGCTAGCACCTTATCTGGTTGCCCGGGCAAGCTACATAGAGCCTTATAATAATGTATAAGACATTGAAACACATTTTAATACCTGGGGGACCTTGGGGAGACTCGTGACTGTGCTGGATATAGGGCAAATAATATAGTGTACACTGTGCAAAGTAAATGTGGAACTGAGCTTGGTTCTTTTGTGTAACGGGTGCTCACCACAAACAGGACGGGACCGCGAGGCTGAGGTGGGGACCTACAACCGCGTAACCGTGTCCGAATTGCAGAGTCATAGTTGTGTAGCTGGGTCAGGGTAGGAGAGGTTAGAATGGTCATGGTACTAGCCGTGGTCTCGGGTTGGAGAAGTCGGGTGGTCGCAGTGCGTAGCCGGGTTCCAGGAGTAGAGAAGGTAGAAGTCCAATAGCAAGCCAAAGTCAAAACAGGAACAAGATAAACAAGACAGGTGCAGGCAAGCAGCAGGATGCTTTTGGGGCAAGCACTTTGTCACATAAACAGAGGTTTATGCTCAGCCAAATTGGAGGAGGACTTGGTGAGCATAAATAGGGCAGGTAACCAATAGCAGGTTAGCACAAGGCTGCAAGGTAATGAATGGTGACCCGCTCCTTCAGACGTATTCAGTCCACCGATAGGCAGGGGTGGGGAGAAGAGCAGGTGTGGCATAATTGCTGAGAGCATGCAGTATCCCAAAGCCTGGTAGCGTGACGTGCGTCACCCATTTTGTTACGGGGCAGAGCCTAATCTCGGTATGTGCAGTGTCCCCCAGCCTGGTAGCGCGACGTGCGTCATCAGTCTTGTCACGGGACGCGTCATAGGGGCGGAGCCGGGGTCCAATCCTCACAGTATGTCAGATCACTTAATAGATAGAAATAATAAAGCTCATCCAATCAGTGGCTAGTGTGTGTCTTCTTAAAGCTCTGCCACCAAACACTCTCCCCCTTGACAATCTCTACGCGTTTTACAGCTCAATGCCGCTTCGTCAAGGGGGAGAGCGTTTGGTGGCATAGTACCTGAAAATTCTACACTCATTCCTGATGATACCGGAGGGGGGGAGCGCACCCGGAAGTGACGTTGGACGCCTGAGAAGCTGGTGAGGAGAGAGAGAGAGAGTGGAGCGGTGCAGAAGGGACTCCCTGGACTGCACAGGACTGCAGAAATAGTGTCCGAATCCCCAGAAAGGCACAAAGTACTCAAGCCCAGCTGCTTCACCTATATTTATTGCCTGTCATACATGCATAAAGTGTGAGTACTTGGTGTATATGTTGGTACTAAACTTTGTCAATATTGGATTGCACTATGTCTCGTTTCTTATTCTGAGGGAATACCCACATACACCAATTTGGGAGAACATCTGTACCCGTATATCCCTGGAAATCGCGAGCAATAACAGCATTAAGATAACACACACTAGCCACTGATTGGATGAGCTTTATTATTCCTATCTTCTAGTAAGTGGGTTGACATATGAGCCAAGCTCAGTTCCACATTTTCCATATTTGCTTTGCACAGTGTAAACTATATTATTTTCCCTTTTCTGGGGTGATCCTGCTCCTTCTGGAATTTGGAGGAGTGACTTTGAAAAAGAGGACTTTTGGAAACAAGTCCTCACCGGAGGTTTTGAGCTATTTTTATACCCAGTATCGATCACCTATGATTATTTGTTTTTTCTTATCCACTTTTACTCACTTGTATGATTTAGTGTGGGAGCGCGTCCATTTTTTTTGGTGTGTGCTGGATATAGGACTGGGATATCGGGGCTCGAAAATCAGGAGTCTGGGGGACACGGGGCAGCTCCGGTGTAATTCTACTCGCGTATCGGCAAATCATGCCTGCACTTCGGGTAGAATTAAGGTACTACCAGTAGCTCCGGTTCTCGAACTCTTGCAAATAAAAGAACTGCATTCTTACACAAATATCCCACCTAAAACTCACACACTCAAAGATTCATGTGTCTGGGGTACAGGGAATATGAAATAGGAAAAAACAGGGTCATTTTATTTTCCAACATGTTTCGTCCCTGGTCCCTAGCTTATGGAGGTAGCAGGGACCCTACAGGTTCAGGGGTAACCAGAGGGCTTAACCTTTATTAGATATCCTGGTTACCCCCTCCTGCCACAATTGTTCATTTGAAGGACCTTTGTGAAGGTGAAAAGTGGGACAGCTTGCGAGCTGTGTATTAACCCTTGTCCCATATGCAGGTCACATGCTCACTGGTGTGCCGTACTGACACGTGGCATGACATGTTTCCACACGCCTGTATAGGGAAGACTAAACTCACAATGTTTCTGATCTTTATATAGGGTAGCGCCTCAAACTCACCCCTGAAGATCTACCTAATTATTTAAACACTTGATTTTAATTATATCCTTAATTTAGCTGCTAAAACCAGGGTTTCACTTACTTTTGCACATATCCCGACTCTTCATTACTCATTGTTTAATTCATCCACATTTTGTTTCAAATGAGATGGAATTGATATAAACCCTATTGGATATTTAAGAAAATACTGGTCTTGATTCAAGAAGGTTACCATGGCAAAACTATGGAATTTCCATAATTATCATTGGGGTTCACAAATTTTTTCTTGCAACTGTAACCTGGGATCTCAGGAGCTGCTGGTTTCTCGTCCTCGATTGCGTTACTTTTAACTGATTGGTTTGGCGCATTGCAGACAACTGCTTGGTACTGTATATTATGTTTTGGTCTTAAGACTAAATATTCTTGGTGACCACATGTACCCTACACTGTTGGATCCAATGGTGGGATTGAAAATTTGTAATAACCGGTTCTTACCGCGACGGACGGCGTCTACCAGCATCTTTTCCCTACATCTCCTCAAAATGGCTGCGCTGCATCACATAGCACCACATTGCATGACAGCGCAATGCCGCGTGACGTCATGTAGTGTCTCATTGCCATAGCAACGGATGTCACGTGATGCGGTGACGTCATGTGGCGTTCCCGTTGGCATGGCAAAGCGGCACCATTTGACGCCGTGCGGCCAAATTGAGAAGAGATATGCAGGGATTTAGATTTTTTTTTAAATGGCAAAATTTGTGTGTGACTGATAAGATGACTAATACAGTATATGCCTTTTAAATACCTTAAATGTATTTTCAGCCCGCAGGAAGAGGTTCTCGTCTGCCTGAAGTTTACTGCATCATCAGCTACCTGGGCTGCTTTGGACTATTTGCAAAGGTTCAACATTTTGTTTAATAAATATAATTATTTTAATTTCCCAATACACTTTATCAACATAAGGATAGAGTATAACCACTCACTTTGTGCTGTAAAGATTTAAAAAATGACAGCAGCATTCCACTTGGGGCCTTCTTTTTATATATTTATTTTTTAATCTAACCTAAACCAGGTATAGTGTCACGGAACTCATCAGTGGTTCCTCAATAAAAATATTAAGAACAATATAAATGGTAAGACCATTTAAAATTATTCGTAAAAAAAAAAACGATTATTCATATATAGTAATATTAACCCATTCAATTGAACTATGTGAAAATCAGACCGCTATAATATAATTCTATAATCTATAACAATATAAGAAAAATTAACACGATTGTGATAATTTGAAATGACTAAATATTCATACTGCATCTGTTGAATATTAAAGCAGCAATTCTGCCTTTCCCCCCTTTAATTTGACTGTTTCCAAAAAAATATATAATCTCGTGTGTGTGTGTGTGTGTATATGTATATATGTGTGTATGTGTGTATGTGTGTGTGTGTATATCTATCTATCTATATCTGAACCCCGTTATAACGCGGTGCTCGGGATCCACCCAATACGACCGCGTTATAACCGCGATAGAGAAAATAAATTAAATACACAGCTGAACAAAGTTCCTGAGCTGAACAAAGTTTATTTCAGCCTCGGGGACCCCCTATTATCCGAGATACAGGCCACTGTACGGGGTGCCAGTATCCCTCTGCTTTTACATCCCACGTGGATTTTAACATGGAGGTGATACCGGGGCCTGTAACTCGGGAAGTAGGGGGTCCCCGAGGCTGAAATCAATTTTGTTGAGCACATGAGACTACCTGCTCACGCACGCTATGAATAAAAATAAAATGTAAGCAGCTTATTATTGATAACTTAATTCGCAAGTATCTGGGAGACCGGGGAGGGAATCCCTAAAGCTAAAAATAGCGCAATTTAGCTCTAGGGGACTCCCCATGTCCCAAATCATAAATAAAAAAAAGATTCAACTATTCATAATAATTTGTGAAATTACGTCGGCTCTAATATAATTGCATATTATGTTATAACAATACACCATACTAAGAATTTGAAATAAACACATGACGTAATTATTCATATACTGTATCTGTTGAATATTTATTATTCATAATAATTATGTAAAACGTCAGTCGTAATATATTAAAATGATGTATAATATAGGAGTATTAAATGTGATTAAGCCCATTTGAAACAACTATTTAAAATACTTTTAATGTTTCTACAATATCAATATTAAAAGATATATATTCATAACGTTTGGATTTCTTTAATCAAAATCAACAGAGTTAAACCCGTAATAATAATAAAGAGTGTCTGATTATAAGCACGGCCCCATGCTTCTAGTAAATTGCGGTTTAAAGTGTAGGCCGCTGTATCAGAGAGACTTTGCTCCTGTTGTTTCCTCTCCAGAATCCTCTGCTTCTTTGGCCCTCACTTATTTGCATCATTGAGGACAGTGACCTCATCAGACTGGCATTACAAGTTTCACATGTTACAACTATTTGCCATCTTGGATTTTCTCCCACTTAGAAAGGTGCGAGGGACTTTGAGAATGGATGCTAGAGTGACTTTATAAAGGGAGTACACGTAACAATAATCTCTTAGTTTGTGGTACTTTAACCCCTTGGCTGCCAGAGGTTCCTGCAACACTTTGTCAGGTTTGATTTCAACTGAGTACTTTTACTTTTCTTTGAAATGTAAATCCTATTTCTGCAGATACTCGAAGAAGTGGAAAAGAGGCGGCAGATCTCGACAGCGGTTATTTACCCGTTCATGCAGGGGCTGCGAGAGGCAGCTTTTCCTGCGCCCGGGAAGACGGTGAAGATAAAAAGTTTTATTCCAGGATCTGGGACAGAGGTGGGTTAGTCAGGGCAAATGTCAGCTTTCCTGGGGCCCAGGACTAGAGTCTCCACCTGGGCCTCGTGTTGTGGGGTGGAAGTGTTTACTCTCCCCTGTGTCGGCGGCCATGCGAGCCCTCCCCCCCCTTACTCTTCCCCCATTCTCTCTCTACCCCCCTCTCTCTCTACCCCCTTTTCTCTCTACCCCTCTCTCTCTCTTCCTCTCTCCCCCTCTCTCTCCCCCCTCTGTCTTTTCCCCTGCTTCCACTTTCCCTTCCCCCTTTTTCTCACTCTTCTCCCCCTCAACTCTCTCCCCCCTGACACTTTCTCTCTCCCACCACCACTCTTTCCCCCCACCACCACTCTCTTCACCCAACCCACACACCCCTACTCTCTCCCTGGGCTGACATTCTGCATTGGTTTTACTGAATCTATAGCCCATGTTTCACAAAAAACAGACTGAAACAGTTGAAGAGCCAATATTCCAATATTCTGTACTTTGTACTGTACATAAGTTTTAAATGTATTTTTATAACCTTGACAATTAGTCTTGTAATAACCTAACACAACCAGTTAATATAAAAACATTTATTTAATCATTCTTTTCATTTAAAAACTTTCTGATGTGTAACAAAGTTTAAAATAAATATTCCCTTTTACATGTAATTTTTTTTTTTTTTTTGTATGTTTATTTCAGATAATCGAACTAACACGGCCCCTGGATTCACGATTAGAACATGTTAATTTCAAAACCCTCATGCAGTGCATAAGTTCTGAGAAAATATTACAAATCTTTGCTTCTGTTGTTTTAGAGAGGCGAGTCGTATTTTTCGCCAAAGATCTAAGGTAAAAATGAAACTCCTTAAACCTTGAAAATTCCCCCAAAATATAATCAGTTAAGATTCAATACCCCTTAAAGTTACCTGATCTCTTGAAGTGTAAACATTATCTGTAATAAGCAAAATACTAGTGCCATAGAGCTTAAAAATATATCTAGCAATCACATTCAAGGAAAAATAGACATAAGCATAAGAAATGGCATTATCACTATCTTCCCTTATATTGGCAATAGTTCTAATCAAAATAATGCTGCGTCCATAGACACTGCAGCCGTGCGGAGGCTGAGGGAAAGCAGGTGCTCTCCTTGGCCTTAGTACGCGCGCCGTCCGGGGGGCGTGTCTATGGGCGGGCCAGTGACGTCACGGAGCTGGTTCGCCCTCATTGGGCGAACCGCTCACGTGACCGGCCCTATGGCGCAAGAAATCAGTTTTGACTGATTTCATGCGCAACGCGCGCCCGCCCGCTGTATAGATGCGATCACTGCCTTTAGGCAGTCTGATCGCTCAGCGCGGTCTGCCCCTCTATGGACGCAGCCTAAGTTCTCTCAAAATGGAGGCCTGTATAGCGTGTCCAATCCTCCAAGTGCTGCCACTCCATTTGGCTTTCTGCCGAATAACCCTTGCACCACTGCGCGAGTTCAAAATATTCTCTTTCTTAGGGGGTGCAAACAGAGGAGACAAAGGACAAAATTCCGTATTCTATTTCAAACAAACAAACAGTATCTTCCCACTTGAAGATTAGGACGGTTAAAACCGGGGCTTGTTCCCACTCTGGCTGGTCAGTTTAGCTCCTCCCGCTATGTTCTGAAGAGACCCCAGAGGAAAGAGAATAAAAATTATCTAAATATATTCTTCAGGCTCCTGTGTAAATCTAATCTTTTCTGGTAATTATTTATCTACAGAATTTCTTTTATGATGGCAGCATTATTACTTTCAAGTTAAACCGCTTAATAATAATAAAATAAAAAGTCCACAAACTATTTCTCTGTACATACCGTACAAGAGTTTACAGAGAGACTTATGACAAATGTTTTAATGACTATGAAGTAATTTCCAAGTTTAAACAATTCTTAAAACGTATCTTGTCTGAAATATTTAAAATAAGTTGTCAATCAATGAGCTTTAACCCATTAAACATGTTGCTGCCATTAGGTCACTTTATTCCTACGTGAGACTGACCCTTTCAACCATTAAACATGTCACTATCGTTGTCACGTTGTTCCTACATGGAACAGGCCCTATAACTTATTAAACATGACATTGTCATTAGTCACCTTGTTCCTACGTGAGACTGACTCTTTAACCCATTAAAAATGTTACTGTAATTAGGTCACTCTCTTACAGTGGCTCAAAGATATTTTATGAGCAACTTAACAATGTAATTGTCATTCGGAAGAATGCAGAAATTGTCCTACTGTACATATAAAATACCCTCACGTGTGTGTTTTAAAATGGGACCATTTTTGGAATGCGCAGCATATGCTCTAAACAGTTAAGAGTATATGAGTAACAGCTGATAAACATTATATACTATAAAACTGATTAATGAATATAGTTACTGCCATAAAGTACACAATCTTTAGTCTTAGTTTTATGCATTACTGGAGACACTTAAAGGATCACTCCCGTGTAGGAACAAAGCGGCATGTACGTTAGTGGCATGTTTAATGAGAATGTCACTCCCCTTTGCCCTCCCCACCTCCCCTGTGGATCCCCCCCCCCAACCTTTCGCCTGTTCTGCCCTTCCACAACCCCTCCTCCCCCTAACCTGTTTTGCCCTCCCCCCACCTTTCACCTGTTCAGCCCGCCCCCCCCACCTGTAATCTGTTCAACCCTCCCACCCCCCCCCACCTGTAATCTGTTCAACCCTCCCACCCCCCCCACCTGTAATCTGTTCAACCCTCCCACCCCCCCCCACCTGTAATCTGTTCAGCCCTCCCACCCCCCCCACCTGTAATCTGTTCAGCCCTCCCACCCCCCATCTGTCATCTGTTCAACCCTCCCACCCCCCCACCTGTCATCTGTTCAAAACCTGTCATCTGTTCAGCCCTCCCACCCCCCACCTGTCATCTGCTCAGCCCTCCCACCCCCCCATCTGTCATCTGTTCAGCCCTCCCACCCCCCCACCTGTCACCTGTTCAGCCCTCCCACCCCCCCCACCTGTCACCTGTTCAGCCTTCCCACCCCCCCCACCTGTCACCTGTTCAGCCTTCCCACCCCCCCCCCACCTGTCACCTGTTCAGCCTTCCCACCCCCCCCACCTGTCACCTGTTCAGCCCTCCCACCCCATCTGTCATCTGTTCAGCCCTCCCCCCCACCTGTCATCTGTTCAGCCCTCCCACCCCCCGCCCCCCACCTGTCACCTATTCAGCCCTCCCACCCCCCCCACCTGTCATCTGTTCAGCCCTCCCACCCCCCCCTCCCCACCTGTCAACCCCTCTCTCCTTTAGTGTTGAAATAGAAAAAGTAATGCTACACTTGGGTGTGTAAATTGGTTTCACACTTCTAAACCCCTTCTTTGTCTTCCACAGTATTTTATCCCAGTGTATCCATGCTGTCGTTGCTCTCCTGTACCCTTTTACATGGGAGCACACGTACATCCCAGTTCTGCCTCAGGTTTTATTAGACACAGTGTGCTGTCCGACGCCTTTTATGGTGGGGATTCAAACCCAATTCCTAGATCAGGTTCTAGAGCAGCCCATGGAAGAGGTACGTGCAAAATATTCTGTGTCTTTTGATATACTTCCTGGTTGATTTTATGTGTTGCTGATTATTGCTATATACAGATGTAGCTAGCCTTACTGTTTTCGGTGCGGTGACCAAAACACAGGAAAGACGCGTGAAAGGGCCACATAGGGGTAAAGTGACTTGTTTACTGGATTAAAAGGTGTGTGTGTGTGTGTGTGTGTGTGTGTGTGTGTGTATCTTTATTTATATAGCGCCATTAATGTAACAAGAAGGTTGTTATGGAAAAACGGTTATCATTTGGGATTCACAAACTTTTTTCTCGTTGATGTACAATGTACATATACATATATTGTAATGTATATGGCTGATGAGGGGTTAATGTGGATTACAAATTGTTTTAAATATACTGTACAAGAATTGTTATTTGTTTTTATAGGACAGATCAAAACTAGAGATAAGGGTATCTGCTCTTGCCAGAAGGGATTGAATTATAGGTACAGTACATTCAAAGACATTCTTTGGAGGGTTCAGAGGGTGTGACTAAGAAGGTATTCCAGAAAGATTAAATATGAAGATATCATGGCCCTGACACCTATTCTGAAGAATAACGAATAGATAACAGTTGCAATGAGATGGATGCAATAAGGTCAAATCCTTCATGTTTAGGAGGTCAAATGGGACAGATATCTATTTCTAGCCTAAATTTAGGCATAAGTTGGTCAAAATTTGTCTCGTTAGATTTAGCAAACTCGCCTGAACCTATTGATATGAATTACATTATTCCAAGTATTATAGAAATGAAGATAGGAGCATGTTTCTATATTCAGAAGACTTTTTAAAGTCTAAAGAAAGGTGTTTTTTCTTTTCTTTAGTCGCACAACTGTCATGAGGGCTGATTGATGGGAATCAATGAAGGGGCGGGTTTCAATGCAGAAGGTTTGGGCATAAAAGTTGGCATGTGTGAATAGAAAATTATATTTCAACTAAGGGAGTGCCCATGCTGGAGTACGTGAAATCTCAATTTCCACTCAAGACCATTTAAGAAAAGATCTGATCAATGCAGACAGTTTCATGAAAATAATAACTATATTCTTGTAATCTTTTTCTGTAATCTAATCACTGTATTATATATCTGTATTAGATTGGAAGGGGTGATTTGATTGCGGAACACTTTGTGCGTTTGAGTGTATATATATATATATATATATCACCCCTTCCAATCTAATTATGTCAATATCCCAGTAATCAGAAAAAATTTGCCTTTGGTGGTGCTAAGGACAAGTAGCATATAAAACACCCAAAAAGAACAAAGCAAGTCCTCTATAAAGCACTCAAATTGACAAAAATGGTATGTGAAAAAGCAAAATGGACTTTATTAGTAATTTACAGAAAACACAAACAAACACAAAAAGTAGTGATACCGCTATACTCCTGCTGAAAAATATGCTGATGCCCCCCAAAAAAAGAAATATATAGGTAAAAATAACATATATATAAATATCCTAATACAGAAAATATAAACCAAATACCAATGAATAAATAAACTATACCTCAATAATAAATGACTATCAAAAAATATAAACTAGTACTGAGCTGTGCTAAACTGGATAAGGACTATATAATTGACAAATACCAATTTAGCCGAATGTAATGGAACTAAGTAGTCCTGATATACTAAAGTGCAATGGATTAAATAAAAAAAAACATAAGGACACTGTCCAAGTCACAATAATCCAGAGCATGAGATCCTGGTCAAATGACCACAGAAAAAGTCCAGTAACAAAATATGAAAGTCAAACAAATAAATGAGTATAATATAGTGTCCAGAATGGAATTTATATATAATAAATTGGTATTGGGAAGCAGCAGAAAATAAGATAATACTCATCAGCTGAGAGATGTAATCTGATTGCTGTAAAAACGCCTGGTATCTTGTGTACATTTCATCTGCTTATCTTGTAAGGTCTAATACATCAGCTGTAGTATGTATGCTCCAATATACACGAGCAGGATCGTTAAGGCTGTAAAGCTGGCATATCCAGTACAAGGATGGACAGTCCCCGGTAAGTAAACAAAAGTAACAGCCGGCTTCAAATCCACCCACGACACTCTGCAAATATCTGCCAACCAAGAAGACAGCACTCAGGTGAAGCAGGACACGAGGGGGGTTATACACACTGCCGTGTGTCTGCGTCGCGTCAGTCACCGCCAAGTAACCCCCTTCACGATATCCAACATATTAGCAGAGCAGCTGTAAAAGATCCTTTCGATAGGGCAAAGCAACAGTTACCAGCTGATCCAGGACACAGCACTTCATTAACCAGAGCGTGAGGGGTCATATATACTACCGTGTATCCATGTAGCATCGGTCACCAACGGACAGCCCCCTCCATGATATCTGGCATGTCCGCGAGATAGCAGATTTTCCGCAATGAAGCAGTAAAGTTTCATCTAAAGTAAAACTACTTAAATTAAATTTCAATTATAGGTGGAGTTCCTCATACATTAAATATCTGGGAGTGAATGTATCGGGAAACTATCACTCATTGTACAGACACAATTACCCGACTATCTTCGGGAAAATTAAAAAAGATCTGGACAAATGGGAAGACTACCAGATCTCATGGATCGGGAGAATGATCTCGGTAAAGATGAATATACTCCCCAGATTGTTATATTTTTTCCCAAACACTCCCGATCCGTGTACCAGGTCCTGAATTGAAAAACATTCAAAATAGACTGTTCAAATTTATTTGGCAGGGCAGGAGGCCCAGGGTCGCTTGGTCAGTTCTTATGTCATCAAGATCAAGAGGGGGCTAGGGAGTGCCAGATATAACAAAATATTACCAAGCAGCCCAGTTAAGACAAACGGAATTGTGGAATGCGGACCCGAACCAACACTGCTGGTTAGAAATTGAGTCCCACTACGCTAAAACGCCTTCTCTGCCAGCTTGTCTGTGGAGTATGGATGTTATTTATATTTGTTATTTATATGACATGTATTACTACTGTGAAGCGCTATGTACATTTTATGGCGCTATACAAATAAAGACATACATACATACATACATACAGAGGTGACATGCTGGCGCACAAATTTGAGTTAGGTGCAATGAGGCATACTTGGGAAGTCTGGATAAAATGTAAAACCAAATTTAAGCTATCAGATACAGGTTCGCAGCTCACCTCGATTCTCAACAATCCTAAATTCCCCCCGGGATGTGAACCTAAACAACTTGACCAATGCAAAGGGATCAGAGCGATCGCCGACTTATTGAGCAATGGAAGGCGGCTGAGCTTTCAAGATCTGCGCACCAAATACGAAGCACCAGAATTGGGCGCCTTCAAATATCTCCAAATTAGGCATTTCCTACAAAAACTGTCCCCAAAATTAGAATTTCCCCCTCTCACAAACTTTGAGATGTTGTGCCAAGTCGCCACTCATCAAAAAGGTCTAATAACAAAAATTTACGCTGGAATGGAGATACCAGCGGGCCCCCCGCACATGAAAACATGCTCAAATGGGCAGCGGAATTGAACACAGTTATAGGCAGAGAGGACTGGGAAGACATCTGGGACGCTGCGTCAGGAACTTCCATATGTACCACAACGAAGGAAAATATTTATAAGATTCTGTATCATTGGTACCTGACTCCAGTGAGACTAAAGCAAATCTACCCCCTGGCTTCTGATCTGTGTTGGAGAGGCTGCGGACAAAGGGGAGACATGGCCCACATTTGGTGGACATGCCCAAGAATACAGAAATATTGGCTCAATGTGCAAACTTTAATAGAAGAGGTAACCAACCTCACAATACCCATTGATCCGCTGACCTTCCTACAGGCCAGGCCAATAGAGGAAATTGACCGACCATATAGGAAATTGAAATCCTTCATTCTCACTGCGGCGGGATGTGCAGTCGCGTCCTCCTGGAAGAAGGTGTCGCCCCCCTCCTTACAAATGGTAAGAAAAAGGCTGAACAAAGTCATGCTTATGGAGAGACTAACTGCTTTCCTTAAGCGCTCAACAGAAGGCTTTTATAAAATCTGGGAGCCTTGGCTTACCCACTGACTTCATATAAAAATCACCCCACCAGGCCTTGGTCATAAGAGAAGGCCTCCATTCCAAGTGTACGAGTCCTGGCCACTGGACCCCTCCCTCCTCCCCCCCCCTTCCCTCCTCCTCTTTCCCCTCTCCCCCCCCCCCCCTCTTTCTCGCCTCACTCTTGCCGGTTCACTTTGTGGGCCTGAGGTCTCGCCTCCTCTGGCGAAGCTTTTTTCTATCCTTAATACTCTCTAATAAAGAAAAACCCATGTTGTATTAGGCCACTGTTGCATTTTAATGTATGTAAATTATATAACCTGCCTAATAAAAAAAGTTTGGGGAAAAAAAAGAGTTTAATCTAAGATAATTTCTGTAACAAGACGTAACATTGTAACTAGTAAGTGTATTTTCATAGTATTTTGTAAATCAAGCTGTGTGTGTTCATTGTGTAAATAAATTACAATTTATTTTATCTTCTGCTTTGCACAATCAAAGGATCCGGGTATTAAGGTGTTAAAAGCATTGGTCTCCTGTGACAGGCTAAGTTAATTAAAGATATTGGGTGGTAGCTCCCACAAGCTGAAGGGTCTTTCCCCTCCTTGTAGATAAGAGAGATCGAAGCTTGCAGCATATTTGTTGGAAAAACAGAGTCAGCCATAATAGAGTTGAACAACCTGAGCAGATGGGGGGGAAAGCGAGTCACTACATTTTTTATAATATACATTTGAAAACCCACTTAGTTTTTCACACACAGCTTCTCCATTTTGGCTTTATTTTTGTTAAATAAATCATGATACGGTGCAATATGACATGTGTTGTTATTCATCTGAGGTTGTATTTACCTAATTTTTAGATCTGCTAAGGAACAGATGATTGTTATTATGTCCTGATATGTAAAACCATGGAATTCAAAGAGGGTGTATAGGATTTTATCCATATGGCGCAAATCTAACGGCCAATCAAAAATGAGGGAAATAGATAGGCGGAACCCTGTATGTCCTATATGGTAAAACAAGACCAACACATTCCTTCATGAAATCGCTGACGTCGAAATAAAATTGTTAAAACCACAAGATGAACGTGTTTTAATTTGTACATCGCTGTACAACCCAGGTGAAAAACATCACATAAGAATCGAGACAGATATTGGGTATAACTGTCATATTGCTGTTAATAATAGACATCCATAAGCTTTCATCACTTTACAAGAAAGCAGAATAAACAAAGCCTTCATTGAGACCTTTGGGGGATTGGGTGCCCAACATATAGATCCATTTTGCTTCTCTACGTAGTAGGGCATTATCCAAATCCCCCCCCCCCCTCTTAGTCCCAATGTAATGTGATCAATGCCTTGAAAAGACAAATGATTGATGGTGCCTTGATGCATTCGATTGACATGTCGTGCTACTGGCGTGTCACTGTTAATTCTTATAGTACTGATGTGTTCAAGGCGTGTGCTGCGTCAGAATTGGCGGGACGTTTTACCAACATAACATATGCCACAGGTCTTGCAATTAATAACATTTTGAATCTGGTAGCTCTTAGTGTTATTCCAGTTGTTAAATTCCTTACAAGAATGTATAAAATTACATGCCCTGCATGTTCCACAGCGATATATACCAACTGTCTTATTTGTTAGCCAGGTTTGTGTGTTAACTGTCTGGTAATGGCTGTGGACCAATTCATCCAACAGATTTCTGGGTCTTGTATAAGTAATAGTTCATTTCCCAGTACCACCTTTAAGTCATCATCCTCCAAGAGGATATGCCAATATTTATTCAGCAAACACCATGGGAGCTCCCCTGGTGTGTGGAGGATAATCGTTTGAAAAGATTTGGGATCAGTCTTTTGAGGGTTGAGTGAGATTTTTTGCTTCTTTATTAAGCACTTTATTCACTTTTTGTTTGGTATTTGGTGTTGATTATATTCACCTTTTAATTTATACCTCCACTGTTACACGTTATTTATTCAAATTGACTTAGGAAGTGTTTGAGCGCCATCCAGTGTTTTTATACTGTAATATTTATTCAGCACCTGTTTAACCTGCCTCCATTGTTTTTTTATATGTGCCCACTATTCGGATCCTATTTGATCCCATAGATTCTGATCTGGGGTTGTTATTATACAGTAAAGTATCACGGTCCGTGTTTTTCGCCCTTTTGTATGCTTTGCTAATACAAGCTCTACTGTATCCTCTATTGTAGAATCTGGTGGTCATGATCTCAGATTGAGTTTCAAAGTCTTGCACGGTGGAACAAATCCTTTTGGATCTTAAGAATTGTCCAGTTGGAATTCCTTCCACTTGTGGTCTCGGGTGGTGGCTTGTGTATAGGAGTAAATTGTTTGTGGCTGTTGGTTTAGTGTGAACCGTAGACTGTAAGCCCCCTTGATGGTCTTTGAAGATTTCAAAATCTAGAAAGGTGGTCCTTTCTTGATTGATCTCGCTAGTCAGCCTTAGATTGTGGTTATTATGGTTCATTGCCTTTACAAACAAATTGAATTTTTCTATTGTGCCGTTCCACACTAACACGTCATCGATGTATCTAGACCATGGGAGCTCAAACCCCCCCCCCCCCGTCTGGCTTGTGCCAAAGCTGCGCCCCCCCTGCTACCTTCATGTCGCGTCATGGGGTCACGTGACCTGTGGCGTCTTTTGACGCCAGTGACATCACATGACCCCGCGGCGTAAGATGACGCCACGTTGCCATGGAGACGCGTCACAGCGTCTGAATCCCGGTAAGTTTTTTTTTTTTTTTTTTGCAGAGGCCTCACGCGATCCCCCGACATTAAATTAAATGCCTGGGGGAAGAGCGCGGACCTCTGCAACAGCCCGCGCCTCCCCAGACATCTCCCGCCCCCAGTTTGCGCACCGCTGATCTAGACCATAAGTCTACGTGTCGTGTGTGTACTTGCATCTCTGGAATAAACACTTTAGTCTCCTCCCACCACCCAAGATAGATATTGGCATAGGTGGGCGCACAGGTACTGCCCATGAAGTACCTTCACACCCCACAGCAGGCCAGTTTGCAGATGGCACACTGCTGGGAGCCCTTCCCTGCACCCTAGCGGCGATCCTACCTTCCACCCCCCTCATAGCTTCGCCCCCCCCCCCCCACTTCAGCCCCGCTCCCGCTAGGATCGGTCAGCTTCAGAACCTCCTGCTCTGCACAGCCAGCCAAAAGTGCTATCCGTTGCTCCCCGCCTCCCGGCTGATTACCCCGCTTACCTGCGGCGCAACCGGAGCACGTCCGTACTCTGCTGCCTTCCCCGTGGCACCTGGCCCCTCGGGTTGTGCAGCCGAGTTGGGGAAATTTAGATCACGTGCGGGCGGCAGCCATCTTGGGCACCTCTGCAGCTGAAAACTTTCCCGGGGTCTTCTAAACCACGGCTCGGGCATAGGGGAGCCCACAAAATTGGTTAGCAGTGAGGGGTTCAGTCCTCTCCCTGCTTAGCTCGATCTGCCACTTGCAGGGACGTTTTTTAGATAAAATTCTGCCTCGCACTGACTCTTCGTTGTGGAGCTGAACCGATTTGCGTCTGCTCAGAGTCCTGGCCACACCCCCATAACGCACCTCTTTTTAATGAAACATATGGGTAGTTCCACTGGCTGATACTATACATCTAAGATGCACTGACCTGGACCCCTTGCAGAGGCACTTACCATAACACCCTCTTACTGTCTCTGTAAGTTCTCCCTAATGACCACTTAGATCAGCGTTTCCCAAATGGTGGGTCGCGACCCGGCACCGGGTCACGGAAGCAAAATTGCCGTGTCGCAGCGAGGCTGGCCGCACGGCATCCCCCCCTCCTTCCTTGCGGCGTCCCCCCCTCCCTCCTTGCGGCGTCCCCCCCTCCCTCCTTGCGGCGTCCACCCCTCCCTCCTTTCGGCGGCCCAAGGTGAGGTGCGGGACAGTGCTGAAGTGGTGCAGGCTGCTATCGCTGGGGTATCAATGGTGATTTGCTGACTCGGGCTCCTACTGCAGCTCCGCATGATGATGTTGCCGCCCATGACATGCTCCGCCCCCCCACAGGACACGATGCCCGGCGTGATAGGAGGTAGGAAGTGGTGCGGGGGCGCACATGTGCCTCCGTTCCTGGCGCTCCCTTCCCCTCAGTCCCCTTGGTGCGGGAGATAGGCGCAGGGGGTGGGCAGTGGTGGCTGCGCGGTCGCTGGCGGGCAGAGGGAGGCGTGGAGCCGCCTGCTCGGATCGCGGGCCTTTCCTCTCTCCCCCGCCCCCCCCCCCCTCCAGTCACTCACATCCGTCGCTGCCTCTGTAATAAATCGTGTGTGTGTGTGTGTAGGGGAGTGTGTGTGTATCAGTGGCTGTGTGTGTGTATCAGTGGCTGTGTGTGTGTGTATCAGTGGGTGCGTGCATCAGTGGGTGCGTGCATCAGTGGGTGCGTGCATGTGTATATATAGGGGAGAGAGTGTGTGTGTGGGAGAGAGAGAGAGTGTGTGTGTGTGTGTATAGGTGAGTGTGTATCAGTGGCTGCGTGTGTGTGTGTGTGTGTGTGTATAGGGGAGAGAGAGTGTGTGTGTGTATATACAGGGAAGTGTTTGTGTATCACTGGCTGTGTGTGTGTATGGGGGAGAGAGTGGGTGTATGTGTGTGTGTGTGTGTGTGTGTATCTGTGTGTGTGTGTGTGTGTGTGTGTATCTGTATGTGTGTGTGTATCTGTATGTGTGTGTGTGTGTATCTGTATGTGTGTGTATGTATCTGTATGTGTGTGTGTCTGTGTGTGTGTGTATCTGTGTCTGTGTGGGTATCTGTGTGTGTATGAGGGAGAGAGTGTGTGTATGTATCTTTGTATGTATCTTTGTGTGTGTGTGTGTGTATCTGTGTGTGTGTGTATGGGGGACAGTGTGTGTGTGTGTGTATCAGTGGCTGTGTGTGTGTGTGTGTGTGTGTGTGTGTGTGTGTGTGTGTGTGTATATGGGGGAGAGTGTGTGTGTGTGTATCAGTGGCTGTGTGTGTGTGTGTGTGTATCAGTGGCTGTGTGTGTGTCTGTGCAGGCTAGCAATGGCTGTGTGTGTTTGGTCTGTCTGTGTGAGTGTCTGTAGGTCAGTGACTGTGTGCGTCTGTGCAGGTCAGAGAGAGGGTGGGGGGGGGAGGGAGAGAGAGAATAGAGGGGATTGGGAGACTATATGAAATCTGTATGGACATTCATAACGGTTTTATTTTACCCATAGGCGATAAAAATTTTTAGTGGGTCACAAAGAAGTTCAAAGATAACCGGGTCATGGAAAAAAAAGTTTGGGAAACGCTGACTTAGATTGTAAGCTCTTTGGGGCAAGGACTCCCTTTCCTGTTGTTACTGTCATGTCTAACACGCTTGTTCCCATTATGTGTTATATTACTATGTATTACTGTGAAGCGCTATGTACCTGGTTGGCACCATATAAATAAAGATATACATACATACACTTGTCCCATATACAGGTCACGAGCTCACAGGTGTGTCGTACGTTACATTTATGTGTGTGTGTGTGTGTGTGTATATACTGTATATGTATTGATGTGATGTGATGTGATGTATAGGCATATATTTGTGTGTGTAATCTTATTATTTTAAAACATATCTCTCGATCTATCATCTCTAGGTCCTGATTGTAGATTTGTGCGAGGGGAAACTCATCCGAATTGTAAGTGTATTTAAATTAAATTATAGTATTCATTTTTTTTTCTGTTTCTTCCTGGTTATGCAGGATATGGGCATTGAATTTTCTATTCGGATAAAAGTATAAAGATTGAAATGTCTTTAAAGGTGCTTTTGCATCATTAAAAATGCTGAATAAAATTAAAATGTCACAGATTTAATAATTGGACTTCGTTTTTTTATTTTATTTTATAGACCGCGCCCAATAATTATAAAAATTCAATGTAATACTGAAGTAGTACAACTGAACCCCGTTATAACGCGGTCCTTGGGGTTCACAGAATGAGATCGCGTTATAACCGTGATCACGTACATTTTGCCGCGCAAGGACTTACCGGCATCTGCATTTCTCTTCTCACCCTGCCGTGGACTTTCGAGCGCAGAGGAGGGTCACATGATGTTCTGGTGTTACACACACACTCTTTTCCATACACACACACACACACACACACACACACACTCTCTCTTCCATACACACACACACACACTCTCTTCCATACACACTCTTCCATACACACTCACACACCCTCTCTTCCACACACACACACACACTCTCCCATACACACACACTCGCAAAATGGAGTATGAGAGGCAGCGACGGATGTGAGTGACGGGATGGGGGGAGAAAAGGCCATAGATCCAAACAGGCGGCTCCCCACCTCAGTACAGCTGAACCCCGTTATAACGCGGTCCTTGGGGTTCACAGAATGAGATCGCGTTATAACCGTGATCACGTACATTTTGCTGCGCAAGGACTTACCGGCATCTGCATTTCTCTTCTCACCCTGCCGTGGACTTTCGAGCGCAGAGGAGGGTCACATGATGTTCTGGTGTTACACACACACACTCTCTTCCATACACATTCGCACACACACACACTCTCTTCCATACACATTCGCACACACACACTCTCTCTTCCATACACACTCTTCCATACACACTCACACACCCTCTCTTCCATACACACACACACACACACACACACACTCTCCCATACACACACACTCGCAAAATGGAGTATGAGAGGCAGCGACGGATGTGAGTGACGGGATGGGGGGGGGGGGGAGAAAAGGCCATAGATCCAAGCAGGCGGCTCCCCACCTCAGTACAGCTGAACCCCGTTATAACGCGATCCTTGGGGTTCACAGAATGAGATCGCATTATAACCGTGATCACGTACATTTTGCCGCGCAAGGACTTACCGGCATCTGCATTTCTCTTCTCACCCTGCCGTCGACTTTCGAGCGCAGAGGAGGGTCACATGATGTTCTGGTGTTACACACACACTCTCTTCCATACACACACACACTCTTCCATACACACACACTCTCTTCCATACACACTCACACTCTTCCATACACACTCTCTCTTCCATACACACCCTCTCTTCCATACACACTCACACACCCTCTCTTCCATACACACACTCTTCCATACACACTCACACACTCTCTCTTCCATACACACTCACACACTCTCTCTTCCATACACACACACACACACACACTCTCCCATACACACACACTCGCAAAATGGAGTATGAGAGGCAGCGACGGATGTGAGTGACGGGATGGGGGGGGGGAGAAAAGGCCATAGATCCAAGCAGGCGGCTCCCCACTTCCCCCTGCACCCACCGCCCTGCCGCTCCTCCACCCCGCCCCCCTGCGACCATCTCCCGCCCCGTGCGGGTGACCAGGGGGAAGAGAGTGGGGGGAAGGGACTGCCAGGAGGCAAGGGAGTGCATTGCCACCGTCCAATTCCACACACCCGCTACCATCTCCCACCCTGGGCGGGCAGCCACGGGGACCGGCAGCAGAAGGGGGGACCCACCGTGTGAGCAGGAAATGCAGGGGCGGGAAGCCAGAGGTGCACCAGAGACAAGGGGGAGGCATAAGAAATTACTTACCTCCACAGAGAAGGGCAGGCAAGCTTGACTGGCTGCGCACCAAAAAAAAAAGTCCTGGTAGCGAGCATGCCAACACGCGTCAGTCCAAAGAGAGAGAGAGAGAGGGAGACGCTCATAGCGTATTATCTTTAGTATAAAAAAAATATATATAAAAAAAAATAGGTAATCTGCGTACATCAGATAAACTTTATAGTATGTCATGTAACAATACATGTGTTACAAGTGCTGCAACAGGTCTGGTCAGGGGAGGCACGTCATCGGTCACGCATTGGGGGTCTTCCAGAGATGTCCCTCTATCCCAGGTAGGTGGCTCCACTCCAGGGGGCACGAGATGTCCCACTCTGGATGGTGTATAGTCCAGAAATGTCCCAAAATGCAGATATACTGTCCAGCCTCTAGAACTCTGTTCTCCTGAACTTTAGTAACAGACCGCTATCCGTAGATCTCAACAAACCACCTAAAAGGTGTCACTACCAGCGTGAGCCGGTGGTGTGTGCGTATCACAAGGCGGATTCGCAGCGGAGGTTAACACGGTCACGGTACACAAAGACTTCCAGCCAAAGAGCCCCATCTGTGCCCGTCGCGGGAGGTGACGTCCCTGAACCCGTGACAGCGCGTAAGTGTCTCAACCAGAGACCGACACCAGACTGCAGGCAAACAGCAGATATTACCGGAGCAAAGTGCTGGAAGTACAGTAGATCAGTAAAAAAGCAAATAAAAGTCCTACGCGTTTCGTAGCTCCACAACGCCACTTTGTCATGGAATAATATTTGCAGAGCGTATATCCAAACTAAATACCAATAGAGCTTCGCCGATTGGATGGACATAGGGGGGCGTGTCCAGCCAATCCGGAGAAAACTCATGGAAACAGCACATATGCTAGCATAATCAAACTAAAACAGAAGTAAACGTACAATGAACAATTTATTTATACAATAAAAATAGGTCGCAAAGCAACAATGAATTTGCTGAAAGAGAAGAAACAAGTATTAAAATAAGGAATTTATATCAAAAAAATACATCAAAAAGGCTAACAATGAACCCATGAGGTTTAAGCAGAGGAAAAAATAAAATCCACACGCATAAGTATGGTTACTTCATAAATATGACTGAAATATACTAAAAATTAAATTCCAGCAATATCATACCGAGGTATAAACCAGAGAATAACCTAAATCAGATGCGAACATGAGAATAAGCTGAATCACACATTAAGGGAGGAACATTACATCAGCAGACATGGGAATACCCTGAATCAACACCATAAAGAAGAGAGATTATATTCACAGAGACCCCAAATGTATATCAATACAGAGACCAGACATCTATCTCTTCATTTAGTCCTTTTGGGGTTAAAGTGTCCAACTTGTGAATCCAAAAGGACTCTTTGGCCGAGAGATCCTTTATCCTGTCTCCCCCTCTTCTACTACAGGGCACACATTGTATGCCCTTAAATGTAAGTGATGAGGGGTCTTTATTATGATGTGACAAATAGTGTCGTGACAGACTATGTTTAACATAGCCAGTCTTGATATTTCTTACATGCTCCTGTATTCTTATTTTTAAAAGTCTTTTTGTACGGCCCACATATTGGAAGCCACAAGGACATTCTGAAAGATAGACTATGTGGGTAGAGTTACAAGAAATAAAATCACTAATGTCAATGGACTCCTTAGTTGACGTAGAAACAAATGTATTCCTTGATGGATGAAGACATTTACATATAGAACATTTTTCACATTTTTCCAATATGTGGGCCGTACAAAAAGACATTTAAAAATAAGAATACAGGAGCATGTAAGAAATATCAAGACTGGCTATGTTAAACATAGTCTGTCACGACACTATTTGTCACATCATAATAAAGACCCCTCATCACTTACATTTAAGGGCATACAATGTGTGCCCTGTAGTAGAAGAGGGGGAGACAGGATAAAGGATCTCTCGGCCAAAGAGTCCTTTTGGATTCACAAGTTGGACACTTTAACCCCAAAAGGACTAAATGAAGAGATAGATGTCTGGTCTCTGTATTGATATACATTTTGGGTCTCTGTGAATATAATCTCTCTTCTTTATGGTGTTGATTCAGGGTATTCCCATGTCTGCTGATGTAATGTTCCTCCCTTAATGTGTGATTCAGCTTATTCTCATGTTCGCATCTGATTTAGGTTATTTTCTGGTTTATATCTCGGTATGATATTGCTGGAATTTCATTTTTAGTATATTTCAGTCATATTTATGAAGTAACCATACTTATGCGTGTATTTTTTTCTTCTGCTTAAACCTCATGGGTTCATTGTTAGCCTTTTTTGTGTCTTTTTTGGATATAAGTTACTTATTTTAATACTTGTTTCTTCTCTTTCAGTAAATTCATTGTTGCTTTGCAACCTATTTTTATTGTATAAATAAATTGTTCATTGTACGTTTACTTCTGTTTTAGTTTGATTATGCTAGCATATGTGCTGTTTCCATGAGTTTTCTCCGGATTGGCTGGACACGCCCCCTATGTCCATCCAATCGGCGAAGCTCTATAGGTATTTAGTTTGGATGTACACTCTGCAAATATTATTCCCTGACGAAGTGGCGTTGTGGAGCTACGAAACGCGTAGGACTTTTATTTGCTTTTTTACTGAGCTACTGTACTTCCAGCACTTTGCTCCGGTAATATCTGCGGTCTGGTGTCGGTCTCTGGTTGAGACACTTACGCGCTGTCGCTGGTTCAGTGATGCCACCTCCCGCGACGGGCGCAGGAGGGGCTCTTTGGCTGGAAGTCTTTGTGTACCGTGACCGTGTTTACCTCTGCTGCGAATCCTCCTTGTGATACGCACACACCACCGGCTCACGCTGGTAGTGACGCCTTTTAGGGGGTTTGTTGAGCTCTATGGAGAGCGGTCTGTTACTAAAGTTCAGGAGAACAGAGTTGTAGAGGCTGGACAGTCTATCTGCATTTTGGGACATTTCTGGACTATACACCATCCTGAGTAGGACATCTCGTGCCCCCTGGAGTGCTCCACTACCTGGGATAGAGGGACATCTCTGGAAGACCCCCAATGCGTGACCGATGACGTGCCTCCCCTGACCAGACCAGTTGCAGCGCTGGTAACACATGTATAGTTACATGACATGCTATAAAGTTTATCTGATGTACGCAGATTACCTATTTTTTATATATATTTTTATACTAACGATAATACACTATGAGCATTGTGCGCTTTTATTTTGTATTTTTTTCTCTGTATACGGCTTGCTACAGGTGCAAATCTTTAATCTGTCCCAGCCCAGTTAAAGGTGGGACTTAACTATTTAGTGCCCATTGCCATGGAAAATTACTCCGGAAAAGAAAATGATGTTAAGATACCTGTAGTGAAATATTTATTTTCTTTTTTAAAGGGTCCAGTCTACTGCTAATGTTTGTAACACAGGTTCTTCTGAGATTTTAAATAAAAATCTTTTTTTCTTTTTTTAAATTAACTACAGTACGTTGTATTTACTCATCTTTCTGCAGGACCTGCCTGTAGTTTTGTAATGCAAATGTAATTATTTCACAGGTTGGGGATGAAACGAAACTTTTACCTCATAAATTGCAAGCGCAGATGCTCACTTCCCTAAATGATCAGCAAATGATAGCACAAAGTAAGTTATATATTTTTTTATATATATATACATATATATATATTACACACAAAAAAGACGACTTAATACTGATGGAGTTTCTTACATGATCATCATTTTTTGTAATGTTTCTCTCCCCCACCCCTTTCACTGCTGATGGGTGTATGGCCCTACATGCTCTCCACATTTGTAATATCCCTTTCATCCATTTATTGCCTGGTCTATTTATTTACTATTCCATCTGCTTTTCCTTCTTTACCTCATCTGTCTTAGATTGTTATCTTGGATTTTACCTCTTTCTTAAACTCATGGAATCTTTTGTAAATTAGTGTTGCTTGACCGGAGAAAGAGTATAACTCTTGAAAGCTTGTCCTAAAATATTAAATGTTAGTCCAAATAAAAAAAAAAATGCATCACTGAATACTGAAGTACTCCATTATTCTGCACTATGTTTTTCTGTGATAATATTATTAAAGTGACCTAATGTCCGGGATATGTTTATTAGATGATGTGGTCAGTCCCACGTAGGACAACAGTGACCATGTTGAAGGGGTAAAAGGTTGATTGACACATTGACTATTTTGTTGTTTCAAATTTTGATGTGTGAAAGTTTTTGGTAACATTTTACATAACAGGGTTGATTACCAATTTTCTCTTCTGTGAAATAAAATAATGGGTTTTATTTTTGCCCCTACAGCATCAGAAAAATAAATAAATTAGGAAGTTAGATTACAACCAAGAGGCAGAAGTTTAAGCTTATCCGAAGTCTCAATTTCCAAGTTCAATTCCCCAAAATAATTAGAAATACTTATCAATTGAGGTCTGTCAACCAAATATTTTCTTACCTGGTATCGCAATCTGTCTTTTCAGCGTCGGAGGAGGTAAACATGGCAGTCTCAGACACATTTACGCAGTTCTTCGTGAGTGCCGTGGGACATTACTCCTCCCACTTCAAAGCAAACAAGTGCGGGGCACGGCAGTTTCAGGAGAAGTCCTTCCTGAAGGCTGTACATTCCAAGAGTCTGCGCAAGTTTCTCAAACACTTCGTCCAAACACAGATGTTCTCGCTGTTTATACAAGGTTCAGAGAACAGCACAGCAACGCAAGAAGGTGTGTGTGTGTGTGTATATATATGTATATAATGTGTGTGTAAAATGCTGTGTATAATTATATATAGATGTATATATGTCCTTCATTTAAATCCTTATCTCACTGCCTCAAAGTGGCGGGAAAGGTTTTCATCGCATTTTCAGGAAGTTGTATAGTGGTACTTGTGCTGGTACGTTCAACCATACTATAAGAAGTTGAGCAATGCACTTGGCTAAAGTGGGAAAGGTACTTGCCAACATACAAATGAGGCTGGCATGGCAAGTAAGGACTCAACCCCCAAATATGGAACACAAAAATAAAAATCAATGGTCCTCTTTCTCCGGAGGCAGGAAAGTCCCTGGACTTGACAGAATTCAGGGTGATTAGAATCCACAGAGGTTAAACAAAGGCTTGTCATTCAAATCTAAACCTGGCCCACCTACAACTGACAGATGCTCTGCAGTGAAGCAGCACTGCAAGAACTTGAAGATGAACTTAAAAAGATTAAATGGGTTATTGTTGGCCTTAGTGAAGTTAGAAGGAAAGATGAAGGTCTCATTGAGCTCAAACATGGACACCTATTCCAGGGGTCTCCAAACTCAGTCCTCAAGGGCCATCAACAGGCCGGCTTTTATGGCTATCCCTGTTTCAGCACAGGTGGCTCAGTATTTGACTGAGCCATTGATTGAGCCACCTGTGCTGAAACAGGGATATCCATAAAATCTGGCCTGTTGGCGGCCCTTGAGGACTGAGTTTCGAGACCCCTAACCTATTCTATTACAGAGGTACAGATAGTGGAAGAATCAGTGGAGTAGGGTTCATTGTTGACAAGAGATGGTGAAACATACATAGTTGAGTATGAAAGCTTATTAGAAAGAGCAGCCAGAATCATCCTTCAGTTGACAGACAGGTTTCAAATCCAAGTGTATGCTCCAACATAGTCACGCAGACGGTGAAGTGGAAGCTTTCTACCATGAAATTAACCATTTTAACAATAAAAGGAAATTTTCACCTCAAGATCGTTGTGGGAGATTTCAATGCAATGATTTGGTGCCCATCAGAAATACGAAGCATTGGTTGGGAAGTATGGTTACAGTAACAGGAATGAACGTGGAGACAGATTGGTAGAATTTGCAGAATGTGAAAACGTCTACACCATGAATTCATTCTTCAGGAAGAATTCAAATAGAAAATTTACATGGAATGGACCCAATGGATTAAATAATTAAATTTACTATATCCTAGCTAACAAGAAACACGTGGTTTGAAGACTGAACAGTGCTCAACCGTTCTGACACAAAGAATAAATCACTGATTGGTTCACTGCAGATTTCATCTGATTGCAAAGTTGGGGGGGGGGGGGGAAACGGATTAAAAAGACAAAAACAATCAACATCAATGGCCAGAAGAATAAAAGCAGAGAATTTCAACGAGAACTCAAAAATCACTCCAGCTTGATCAAAATGATCACTCAAAAAAAATAAATCACTTTAACAAATGATTTAAGAGGAGGTTATGAAGATTATAGTTGAGACCAAACAATTGATGAGGAGTCAACAAGAAATTAAGCAATCCCAAAATGCAGGAATAAGAAGATGGAATTACAACTGAAATCTTGAAAGAAGCTGGGGAAATAGTAGAAAAAATCCTTGCAAAACTCTTTACATGCTCTTGAAGAACAGGAAAATTCCAGAGCAATGGAGTAATGCCATAGTTATCCTCATCTCACAACCCAGGGGCAGCATGGAGGAAAAAACAACAGAGAAAACACAGACTAAGTGCAGACAGTCAAATTCAATGTGGAAGCGTGTGTTATAAACTTGGCTCTTATGTGCAGCCTTCTCACAAGATGGTAGTAGGGTAAAGGCAATAACAGGATTTGTGGAATCTATGGGGTCCTCTGGACGCAGACAGGATACAACTCAGGCTCAGAAGTCAGGTGGATAGGAGCATGGAAAAATAAAGAGAAATCTCCATGGTGCAGATCAATGGTACAAAAGGATAACTTTATGGTAATGCTAAAAATGCGCACTTACAATGTAAAAAAGTAAAATCAACATTTATCACTTAACAAGTGAATGAGGAGTGATAGGGATTATGCCACAGCTCACCGCACCGCCGTCGCTTCGTGACTTCTGTGTAGTAGGCTTTCTGTGCTCCCCTCTCCACCGCAGTGTATAGGGATCACCTCCGGCACTCTCTCCGATGCGATACGTCACTTCCGGTGTACACAATGACCTCCGTCGCGTCACTTCCGGTGCGGCTTGAGATCGACAGCTAGCAGCACCAATCCTCACACTTCTGTGCGGTGCGGTGAGCTGCGGCATAATCCCTATCACTCCTCATTCACTTGTTAAGTGATAAATGTTGATTTTACTATTTTACATTGTAAGTGCGCATTTTTAGCATTACCATAAAGTTATCCTTTTGTACCATTGATCTGCACCATGGAGATTTCTCTTTATTTTTCCATGCTCCTATCCACCTGACTTCTGAGCCTGAGTTGTATCCTGTCTGCGTCTAGAGGACTCCATAGATTCCACTTATCCTGTTATTGCCTTTACCCTACTACCATCTTGTGAGTAGGCTGCACATAAGAGCCAAGTTTAACACACGCTTCAACATTGAATTTGACTGTCTGCACTTAGTCTGTGTTTTCTCTGTTGTTTTTTCCTCCATGCTCCCCCTGGGTTGTGAGAATATATATCGATCATCTGGGACCAGTGAAGACAGTCCCTTCCAGAGGGTTTGAGCAGGGGGTTACAACTTTCATATATTTTTATGGTAGCACAATTTTAGTCACTTTAAGTCACAACATTATTATATGTTTAATATTCTTTCACTGAATTATTAGTGAGCACTAGCATTCTATTAGCGCCTGTTTCTACACTATCACTTTGTCATAGTTATCCTCATCCACAAGAAAGGAGACAAAGAAGCCCTAAAAAAAACTACAGACCAATCACTTACAAGATTTTTACAAAAATACTCACTAATTGGCTACAACAGACCCCAGACTTTGCTCGACCTACAGAACAAGCAGGATTTTGCAGAGGGTACAACACAATGGACCACATCCAAGTCGTACAAGCTGCGTTTTCCCGAAGTTTCTAATTTCGTCCTCCCACCTTACATTTTGCTGTCGGGTCTTTTGTTATCCTTTTTAATCCAGTTGAGTACCATCTTTGTCCAACGATGGTCTTTTCTGCTGGCAATCTGTCTAGGCCACTGCCATTTTCATTTATACGCCTTCGTGATGATGTCACTGACTTGTTTCCTTTTGAACTCATTTATTCTTTTCATGTATCTTCGGGTAATACACAGTATACATCTCTTCATACATCCTTGCGTTGTCTGAAGCTTCTAAATTATCTTTCCATTTAGGGTCCAGATTTCACATTCATACATGAGTATGAACACTTTCTTCCTGCGGCACAGTGGAACATTCCCTTAAAAGATTGTCTTGTTTCTTCCACCATCCAATCTTCATTCTCCTATTGATTTATTTGAAATTTTCCTATCTGTTAATACTTGCTGGCCGAGGTAGACACAGCTTTTGACATCTAGTTCTTTTCCATTTATTTCAACTCTTGTAGAATTGTCACATTTGTTAAACGTAACTTTAGCCTTGCTGAGATTCATGTGGAGGCTGCTTTCTTATTTAGTTTGGCGAATTCTCTGATTTGTTGCTGGAGGTCTTCTGGACATGTGGCAAAAATAACAATCTCTTCTGCAAATTGTAAGTGACTCATGTATTACACCAATAATTTTGATTATTTTTTCTTCCCAATGCAATGTCTTGAATAATTCAAGTGTTGCTATGAAAAGCTTTGGTGAAATGGTGTCTCCCTGTCGAACTCCCTTGATGATCCATATCTTGTTTTTATCTTCATGTAATCTAATGGTTTGTGGCATATTTGTAAATGTTCTTTTTATAACCATAAACGCATCTTAACACGTTGTCTTCTTAATGCATATAAAACGACTGAGGTGTAGACTGAATCAAATCTTTTTTTATACTCTATGAATCTTAAGCTGAGTGGTAGATCGTATTCATTACTTTGGGAAATCACTTCTTCTACAACGTGGATGTATTGTATCAACTGTGAACCACTTCTACTCTAGGCTGAGCAAAGTCGAGGGTCTTTTCCAGCTGATTACTGATTATTTTTGTAAACATCTGATTGGTCTGTAGTTCATGATCTTCTTGTCTCTTTTCTTATGGATGAGGATAACGATGGCATTGCTCCATTGTTCTGGAATTTTCCTGATCAAGCTGCATGATCCTAGAAAAGAGCACAGGGGAACCCCCAATAGTGCAGTAATAACTTATATTCTTAAAGAAAACTAAAATAAATACACTCAAGTGTAGTATGAGCAGATAACTGAGATCTCACTGGTGCTGTAATAGCCGCCTCTCCTCTTGTCCAGCTGCATGTATAAGTCAGCTGTGACACATCATACCAGGGATAGCAGCAGTCCACCACCAGCAGCAACGGAGATACAGTATTACAAAGAGCCTCCAAGAGCAACAGAGATGCGGTATCACGGAACCTCCGGCCGTTTCGCCTATTGGCTTCTTCCGGGAGTATAATTTCTGTGATGAGCAGCTGTGCAGGTTTTAAAGGCGCCACCAATCCTATGTGATAGACCATGTGACATCGTCTGTCCAATCAGGAACATCCAAAATCGGGCACATAGGTTTAATAACAAAGGTTTGTGAAGGCTGCAATTACCTGCAACTAAAAAGCAATACATGAATACAAATTAAAACAAAAACTGTAACTTTGAAATGTCCGGTCTCAAATCCAAATGGATAATAACTCTACACACAGCACGGTTCCAGCATAACAAACAGTCCGACAGCGTTTAGCAAACCTACATGTTTCGTCACTAAGGGCTTGCGACTTCGTCAGGGATTTAACCTTCAATCTCATCCTTTTTACCTAATACATTTATCACTTACGGATTTTTTATTTGGGCACCCAGTACTTTTATTTTTGTCAGATAGATTTGAGAGAGAGAGAAGCACACAGAATCCTTACATATGCCAAATATTGTTTTTTTTTTTCTCCTTAGGTTATTTTCAGCAGAAAGTTCAGGAATTCCACATGCAGAATAAACCGAACAGAAAGTGAGTGGTCACTGAGTTGGCGAGGCCTGTGAACTGTGAACAAAATGCCATATTTGTAAGGTTTTTCTGTAAACACCATTTCTCAGGGTCTAATAGTTTTTTTTTTGTTTTTGTTTTTTTTAGAATTTTCTAAGCTTCTCAATAGTTTAGAATAGAAATCAAATATTTTTTTGTTGTTGTAAAATAACGATTTTTGAGTGTGCAGACGTATTCCTAATTCTTTAACCCCTTAGTTGCACAAAGGGGCAAAGGGTTTAAAAATGTGCTATGAACTGAATTGTATGTAACTTTTAAACAGCCTGTTAAGCTCAAGTTGTTAAGATTTGCCCTTCTATTACTTATTCTGTTAATTTTTCATTAATTATTTAAATTAGACTCCAGAGCTCCTCCTCTTGCTCCATATAACTCTTGCTATTTCTCCCTGAGCCGCCTTAATTTCCCCCCCCCCCTTATGAATGGGTATGATTTTTACATGTTAAATGTCATAATTGTATATTTCTGTGCAATAGTTGTATACATTATTTTGGTTTGTTTATTGAAGATAATAAAAACTATTTAAAATGTGAAAATGTGGGGCAAAAAATATTGCATTCATCTGCATTACATCTGAAAAGACAGAAAGAAAGTTAAGTATACAAGGGGTGCGTGTGTGCGTGTGTGCAGAATAAATGAGTTCTTCAGTATTAGGCTATACCTTTTTTATTTGGACTAACAATTTGTCGTAGGACAAGCTTTCAAGAGTTCTCCCTTCCTCAGGTCGGCAATACTGATTAACAAAGGAATTTATGGCTAAAACAGTGTTTGGGGGGGTGGGGGGAGGGTTATGAAGTTTCCTGTTGACTAATTTCTGTTTGAGATTTGGTGGTTGCCGGAACACAAGAATGGGAGGTTTGGGAAAAGATTTCTTTTAATGTCACATCCTCTGCCAGCATGGGTTGCAGATCTTTGATTATTTTTCGTATTCCCTTTAGGGTAAGGTTGTCTGTGGCCATTACTGGTATGTGTGTGGTAGGTTCTTCTGTCTGTATTGTAGCAGGTGTTCTCGTGGGGCTTTTAGAAATCACCAAACCTCAAACAGAAATTAGTCAACAGAAAACTTCATAACAAACTTAGACACTGATAATGGAACAAAACCATGCGACAACACACGTTGCAAACTCTGCAAACATATATGCTAAGATCCCACAGTCCGTCACAACCATGCAACATTCAATGTTAGAGGATCATACTGCTGCACATCCAGGAATGTGGTGTATATGATTCAGTGCAACAAATGTGACCAAAGGATGCTACATTGGGGAAAACAGACAAAAACTTCAAGGCAGAATGAATATGCACAGACACTCTATACTCTATAATGCATGGCTAAGAAAGTGGTGCAGGAAGGAGGGTTTGGGGTTTTTAGAGCACTGGGACTCCTTTCTGAGAGGTGCCATCTATATTCTAGGGACGGATTGCACCTCAATGAAGAGGGATCTTCTGTGCTAGGGGGAAGAATGTTAAAAAGGTTGGAGGAGAGTTTAAACTAGGATGGAGGTGGATGAAACAGATAACAAACTAAATAATGAGGAAACAAGGGGTTATGGAGGTAGAATGGGGGCAAGTGCGAGTTTGACAAGCAGCGAGATACCCATAGTACATACAGATAATACTAGAAAACTATTAAAGACTAAACCACGTTGGCGCAGAAAGGAAGGAGGAGATAATAGTACAGGCTAAAAAAAAACTTAAATGCATGCTTGCTAATGCAAGAAGCCTTACAGATAAAAAGGAGCTTGGATTAATTGCTGCAACGGAGCAGTATGATAGTATAGGCATTACTGAAACATGGTGGGATGAAACTCATGACTGGGCAGTTAATTTAGAGGGTTATTCCCTTTTTCGGAAGGATCGAGCAAATAGAAGAGGAGGTGGAGTACAGATGCAGCGGCCGTTATTGAAACACTTCACGCGGTGTATACCTCGGAATACCCATGTGATGGCGCGCGATTTCTTTCAAACGTAACGGCGTTAGACGCGAGTGCAGAAAATGGCATTTTAGTGTTCTGACTTTTAAACACCTTAAATTGACACAGTAGCACAGTACTGTACACATTACAATTCATTCATTCATTGCATTTAACTGCACACAATCCATGAAATTCAAACAAAGCAACCGCGATAAACACGTGTGCCTGGGGCGATTGGCGGCGTTAATGCCGCGTGGAGTACAGCAGCGCACACGAAAACGGCACCGTGATTTGTTCGAATAACGGCTGCTGCATCTGTATGTTTATATGTTAAACAGGATCTAAAACCTATTATAAGGGAAGATGTTTATGAAGGGAATGATGAAAATGTAGAGACCTTGTGGATAGAAATTAGCAGTGGCGGTAAAAGTATATAAAAAAAAATGTTTGTAGTGATATGCTATAAACCACCAAATATCGGTGAGATTGAGGAAGGTAAAATACTTTTGCAAATGGAGAAAGCATCAAAACTGGGTCATGTTTGCATAATGGGGGATTTTTAATTATCCAGACAGATTGGGGCAATGAGATTAGCATTACAACAAAAGGAAACCGTTTTTTGGGGGTGCTTAAAGACAATTATATCACCCAAATTATTGAGGAACCAACCAGGAGAGGGGCAATACTGGATTTGGTACGAACAATGTAGAAGTAATAACAAATATTAAAGTCCTGGAACATTTGGGTAATAGTGATCATAACATGGTCTCATTTGAAATAAATTATCAAAAAACAGATTACAGTACTTGGGTTCACAGTACTTGGGTTCAACAAAGACCTTAAACTTTAGAAAAGCAGATTTTAATAAACTGAGGACTAATCTACAAGTAATACATTGGGATTATGTTTTTGCAGGGAAAAATGTAGAAGATAAATGGGCAGTCTTTAAAACATTTTTACAAAAGCACACTTATCAGTGTATACCCTTGGGTAATAAGTATAAAAGAAATAAGTCAAAACCAATGTGGCTAAATAAACAGGTAGGGGAGGAAATGGACAAGAAGAGGAAGGCGTTTACATTCTTTAAGTCAGAAGGGACGGAGAGTTCGTATCAGAATTACAATCAATGTAACAAAAATTGCAAAAGGGCAATCTAATTAGCAAAAATGGATACTGTAATGAAAAAAAGGATTGCAATAGAAAGTAAGATCAACCCTAAAAAGTTCTTTAAGTACCTTAATAACAAAATGAGAAAAGAAAATATAGGACCCTTTCAGTGTGAGATAGACAGGCAGATTATTGGAGATAAGGAAAAAGCAGAGGTACAGTATTAAACAAATTCTTTGCCTCTGTTTTTACCAGGGAAGAATCAATTTCAATAGTCGTGCCGCAGGAGGAAGCCACAACCTCCATATTAATGAACAATTGTTTAACTGAGGAAGAAGTTCATAAGCGGCTTGAAAAAATTAAAGTAAATATGGCACCTGGCCCCGATGGTATACATACAAGAGTGCTCAAAGAGTTAAGTTCAGTAATAGCCAAACCATTATATTTAATATTCAAGGACTCCATTTCCACAGGTTCAGTACCACAAGATTGGCATAAAGCAGATGTGGTGCCTATATTAAAAAAGGGAGCTAGATCACAACCGGGGAATTACAGACCTGTAAGCCTGACTTCAGTAGTGGGGAAACTACTTGAAGGTTTAATACGGGATAATATTCAGGAATACCTAATGGAAAAATCATTAGTAATAGTCGGCATGATTTATGCAGGATAGATCATGCAAACTAACCTTATTTGTTTCTTTGAGGAGGTAAGTAGGAATTCCGACCAGGGTAATGCAGTTGATGTGCTGTACTTAGATTTTGCAAAGGCTTTTGATATGGTTTCACACAAGAGGTTAGTGTATAAAATAAGGCAAATTGGACTCAGTAATAATATATGCACCTGGATTGAAAACTGGTTGAAGGATGGACAACAGAGTGTTGTCATAAATGAAACTTTTTCAGGTTAGGCTAAAGTCGGGAGTGGAGTACCTCAGGGATCGGTACTGGGACCCCTGCTTTTTAACTTGTTTATTAATGACCTTGAGGTTGGCAGAGAGAGCAAAGTCCACATCTTTGCTGCTGATACTAAATTGTGTATTGTACTGTAGTAGAATCAGAGCAGGGTGTAATTTCTCTCCAGAAGGACTTGGAGAGACTGGAAACGTGAGCAGGTAAAAGGCAGATGAGGTTTAATACAGATAAATGTAAGGTTATGCATTTGGGATGTAAGAATAAACTGGCGACTTACACATTAAATGGGGATAAATTGGGGGAATCCTTGATGGAGAAGGATTTAGGAGGGCTTGTAGACAGCAGGCTTAGCAATAGTGCCCAAAATCATGCAGTAGCTGCAAAGGCAAACAAGATCTTATCTTGAATTAAACGGGCAATGTATGGAAGGGAAGTAAACATAATTATGCCCCTTTACGAAGCATTAGTAAGACTACACCTTGAATACTGAGTACAATTTTGGGTACCACTCCTTAGAAGAGACATTCTGGAACTAGAGTGTGTAGAGAAGAGCCACCAAATGAATAAAGGGGATGTACAATCTAACTTATGAGGAGAGGCTAGCTAAATTAGATTTATTTACATCTAAGAGGGGATATGATAACTATATACAAATATATTCAGGAACAGTACAAGGAGCTTTCAAATGAACTATTCATTCCAAGGGCAGTACAAAGGACTCAGGGGCATCCCTTTTGGTTGGAGGAAAGGAGATTTCACCAGCAACAAAGGAAAGGGTTCTTTACAGTAAGGGCAGTTAAAATGTGGAATTCATTACCCATGGAGACTGTGATGGCAGTCTCTCTTTCTCTCTCGGCAATCGATTACAGGAGAACGGATCAATCGGCAACTTAGCTAATCACTTGTCAGTGTGCAGATTGTCCACAGATGCAGCAGTCGTTATTCGAACAAATCACAGCGCCGTTTTCGTATGCGCTGCTGTACTCCACGCGGCATTAACGCGGCCAATCGCCCTAGGCACACGTGTTTATCGCGGTTGCTTTGTTTGAATTTCATGGATTGTGTGCAATTAAATGCAATGAAATGAATGAATGAATTGTAATGTGTACTGTACTGCTCTACGGTGTCAATTTTAGGTGTTTAAAAGCCAGAACACTAAAATGCCATTTTCTGCACTCGCGTCTAACGGCGGTACGGTTGGAAGAAATCGCGCGCCGCCATCACATGGGTATTCCGAGGTATACACCGCGTGAAGTGTTTCAATAACGGTCGCTGCATCTGTATTAAATTAAAGTTGTGCTTACCCCTGCCAGGTTGCAGGCTGTCATCATCTTCGGCCCTCTGGTCCTCCACGTCATCCGTGGGCAGCAACATTAAAATAAAATAACCAACTACAGGCCACTAACCCCTTAATTACCTTAGTGGTTATTAGCCGCTATCATAATTACGGAGTTAACCGCCTTTCCCCCCCCTCCCTGCTACCCACCCAGGACGCCCAACCATCCTCTCTGGGGCAACTATCCCCATCTCCACCCCCTCCCCACTACCATCATCACCACGCATACAAATGGACAAAAGCACTAGTAATTGCACGTTTGCCTATTTGTTTTTAATAGATACAGGTGGTTGGAAGGGAGCCAAAGTCGCAGGAACATCCAAAAAATAAAAGGAAATATAATAGTGCAATATGTTGTGATAAAACGAATTCTGAGTTATCTTGGCTCTATAGAGTGTCTACTTACAATAAGTAGGTATATATAAAGCGTTTTGCAAATTAGGATGGTGTGTAGCAGGCTGTAAAGACAGGATCCTCGCGAGTTTGAGGTGAAGGAGATCTCACTCAGGTACATATGCCACACAAAATAAATATACAATAAAATAACATTTACATAACAGTACAATACATTACAAAGTAGGCAATAAACCCATTGATTGTCACTGTGGTAAACTATGCCCACAATGGGGGAAAGGATTACCCCAATGGCAATGAATAGGCAACCTAAAGAAAAACATCCAAAAACTAAAATACATTACAATAAAATAAAAACAAACATTTGCCAAAAAAATAATTGATTGTCACTGTGGTTATGTATATCCTCAACTGGTATAAACACATTGCCAGTCGACTAGCACCCTAAGCAAAATACACAATTAATTATAATACATTCAATGTGTTTCTTAGCTTTGCTGGGATGAAGATTTATGCTCCTCATCCAACTACAGCACCAACTCTTGCCCCACCACACGATGATCCTCAGCAATGTGAAGCAGTCCATGATCCTCAGTTGCTTACAGAGGAGTATCTCTTCTTTCTTTTCTTTAAAAGGCCTTCCCTGAAGCAACCACAAGCTCACTTGAATGGGGCCTATCTGGGAAATAAGGGGGTACTCTGGCTTAGTCTGAGTGCCACTGACACTGAGACCCTAACTTCCCTTTCTTCGTCCTGGCTTAACTGCCTAGCGTGGTTGAAGTGTGCAAAATGTATCTTCTTGCCTGCAGGGCAATCCGAGCGCCCTTTTGACTGCTGGCCGCATGTGACCTATGCAACCCCAGTGCCTTCTTGGGATTGTAGTAACCCTCAGAGCCTTTTCCCTTAATGGTCGCCACTCTGCCTAAGCTCCTGTGCATGCGCAAAGCACTGGGATGGCCAACCGCACCTCCGGTCCACTCTGCGCATGCGCATCTCGTACTGCGCATGCGTACGCAAAACTAGTATGGCGACGCCCTTCCCAGCATCCCCACGAGGAGCGCTGGTGATCCGGTCGTCCCTTCAACTGCCCACAATGCACCTGCACTCACGGGAGTGCGTACAGCCCGCTCAGCGCCGCAGCATTCCGTACCGCAGGCAAGGGGAGCAGGGGGAAATACCTGGTTACATATGTATAGTAGTTCATAGAAGTCATTATGTTTATTCTCACAGCAATTTGTTCATGTAGACAAAAGTGTTACTCATATTTCTTACTATCTGTTCCGAGATACTATCATTTAGATTAATTATAGTTCTCATATAGAAAATCATGATAATGTGGTTATGATTTCTATTTAAGCAGACTGACTCTAGGCTTAGCAGGCTATCACATGGATATTCCGAGGTATATACCGCGTGGTGTTTCAATAACGGTCGCTGCATCTGTAGATGCACATATTGAATGAAAAAAATTTTTGTTTGTTTTTTCAAACAGCAGCTTTAATGTAACCATGTATTGCCAACGGAACTCTGTGCCCAGGATATACATAAAAAGTATTTTTTCCTGGTAAAACATTTTATAAATTAAAAACCATGTGGTCCATGAGCTGAAAATATATCTGTCCAGCTCCTAAATGGGCAGTATTGCTGCCTTAAATTCACGTCATCTTTAGTATTAATCATATTACTGCATTCCTCTCATCTATACCCACCTTTTTTCACACTTCTTCAGTTTTATCTTTCTTCCCACATTGTGTTAAACGTTTGCCTGTAATGACATACTGTAATAATTCAAAATGTGCCTTTATTAAGAGAAATGTACCATTAAATGTGTCACTGTCATTCGATCACTTTTGTTCCACGTGGATGGACCATTTAACCCATTACTATCATTAGGTCACTTTGGTCCTACATTGGGACTGAATCCTTAACCACTTAAAAATGTCACGGTAGATCACTTTGGTCCTACAGTACACGTAGGACTGACCATTTAACCTATTAAACGCGACCTAACCAAATTGTATGAGCATATGCTCCAAATACTCCAACAATTTCAATTTCCAGTCCACAAAATAACCACCTTCTACTTATTTTTCCCCCAAATGTTTAACAATTAACAAAATTATAAGTTCTGTGTTTATTTGACAGCAGAAAGAAATGTAGCTTGGATTTAATACAAAAAATGAACAGTAGAATTGAATGAAAGTCTTTTCACAAAAGGGAGAAATTCTTTAGAGACCGTATTAAAAAAAATAAAATAATCTTACATTTATCTCGCCAATTTCATGCTTACAGTACCAAGAAAAGGCATTCTGCAATTTTTTTATGCATTAAAAGATTTTCATAGCAAACAAACTTATTTCTTTGAATAAACTCAAAAAATTTGGGAATAAGCTGAAAAATGTTAGAAGCTAAACTCTCTGGAATTTTTTTTTTAAATAAAGCGCAAGAAAACAATTATTAGGAGTTTAAAACTCAAAAAAGCGACGTAATTGGAACTTTGAACAAAGTTTTTTTCCCCCTTAAAATACTGCATTTTTGGAAATCTGCTTTTAAATGTAAAGTTATTTTGCAAAAGGCAAAATAATTTCTTTTCGGCATGCGTGACTCTATGCAGAACTCTAGTTCATCATAAGTATTTTATATCAACGTATATATGATTTATTCCTTACAGCAAGAACATTGGGGAGTGTTATTCAGGGCAAACTGCTGTGACACTGATTATAAAATAAACTTCTTGTTATATCTTCTTCTCCGGCTCTCCTTTCATGTTCCTCCTTTATTTTTCTGGACAATGTGCATTTCTTTTAATGAATCATTCCAATGATCTGTAGGTCACTTAGTGGTGGTTAAAATGTGAGACGTTCGTCTTTATTCTGAATACTTCAATGTGAAGGTGAGAAGCGATTTGATTGCAGACGCTCACGCTGTAACGGATCAAATCAACCAGCGAAAAGACCTGTAAAAGGAAGTGTTAATACAGCGAGCTAGATCATTTTAGGGTAATCCCTCTTAATTCACATTGGTCCTGCAGTACATGGGACTGACCCTTTAACCTTGTCACTTTCACCTTGTCCCTTGGTGAAAGGTGGGTGGGTGGAGGGAACGGGGGATGGGTGGGTGGAGGGAACGGGGGGTGGGTGGAGGGAACGGGGGGTGGGTGGAGGGAACGGGGGATGGGTGGGTGGAGGGAAAGGGGGATGGGTGGGTGGGTGGAAAGGAGGATTGGGAACGGGGGTTGGGTGGGTGGAGGGAACGGGGGTTGGGTCGAGGAAACGGGGGGTGGGTGGAAAGAGCCGCGGGTGGGCACCACCTGGTCTGGGATGCGGCGCGCGAACCAAGACACAGAGTGTTACCACCTTCGATGAAACACGGCACTTCCCGATCTGACACCATATCTCTATGCGCATGTCCTATCTGTATCGTGAAAGTAGGATTTCAATTTTAGCGGACTACCTGAACATCAAGTGTATTTTGTTTGAAGTAGTTTTTAATGTTTTATTAAATTAACCTTTTTTCACTCTATTTGCCTTTGTTTCTTACATCTGAGGCATCTTCAGTTCCAGCATGCTTATACGCTAGAATTTCTCAGTAATACAGTATTATGCTATGTTTTCTTGTTTTCTCATTCCATGTGATGTGACCATCATCCGTTATAAAACAACAATTGGAATGGCCAGGACTATTCGCTCAGGACAATATATGGTTGTATCAATTACTTCTGGGCTGCACCCATATCTATATACCCATAAGATTGCGCCTACCAGGCGCCTTTACAGTATTTGTTTGTAGTACAAAGTTGGTGACTTGCATCATAAAAATTACGCTTTTTTAATGGTAATTTTTACCCTAACGAAGATTGATGACTCTAGGCCTTACAGAGATAATAGGATTCTGGAGATTGGGGAAAGAGGAAGATTATGAAGAGAGAGAGAGAGGAGGGTGAGGAAGACTGGGTAATTAAATGGAAGAAGAAAGGAAGGCATAATGAACTGAAAAGTGCTACTTACCAGTGCGATCCATAGCACGATGTACTCATCAATGAAGCTATTAAAGTATTGATCGAGAAACAGTAGCGCCGGCCCGATGAAAGCAGTGTCATGCAAATGCATCTCACTCTTAGTCATGTGAGCTACCTATTAAAAAAATAAATACTTTTCAGTGCCGCGAAAATCATTATTCAATAATGCTGTTAAAAACAGGTTTCTTCTTCCTGGTTAGAACCACCTGTAGGGTTCGAAAAGCTCTGTACCCGTCAATGAGAGACCTGTGAGGTTGATTAAGTTCTGTTCACCTGAAGAAAAAACCTATTATGCTGGGAAAGTTACTTACACCTGAAGAAGAGACCTGCGAGGTTTGGAAAGCTCTGTATATGTTACGAGTCTTGCAAGGTTGGGAAAGTTCTGTACCTCTTACAATCTACAGAGTGACAAAATAAAATGGAGTTCTTACCACTAATTTATTTGTTACTTTTGCAGAAACAAAGCCAAATGCGAGTATGTAGAGGCAGGGGTGTTTCTCAAAGAGTTGAACAGCAGATTTCTTGTATATCATGGTGGCTAGAATGATGACAGACCCAATGTGTAACATGGGAGACAGAACGCTGGTGCCCTATGGGAGAGAGAGAATTAAATATGGTGACTAATTAGCACTTATTTCAGAATTCTATAAATTCTAGTATTTTACAATAAAGAGTAATCTCATCTTTTAGAATAATTAATTTGAATAATAACTATATATTTTATCATTAGGAAAGATTGATATATGAGGTATGTCTATATGTATATACCTGTATTTCTATATCCATCCATATGTATTTCTGTGTCCATCTTACCATCTGCCTATTCATGTATCTCACCATTCTTTGTATCCGTCTATAAATTTCAACCTCAAACTACTGCTACCTTTCTAAGTTTGTGATATATATATATATATATATATATATATATATATATATATATATATATATATATATAGCAGAAAGAAGAACTCATTTATTCTGCACTATATATACATACATATACAAACATACATATACACACATATATCATATAAAAAGAACAAAAAGCACTCCGTAATCTCTATACGTAATCTCTATATATATTATACAGAGATGTAGCAGGACTCAAGGGTCTCCGGTGCCAAGTTTAAGAAGCAGACTGTGTCTGCCACGATCGCACTGCGGGGGTCTATACTTCTTAACTGGACCCGTCACAGCGCTAATCCTCCGGTGCCGTGACCACCATGGTCTCGTACAGATGCGCCGACGAGTATTCTAAAACTTGCCTTGGAAAATCTGGGGCTATCACCAGGTACATGCTGGGTACATGCTGGGTACATGCTGCAAACATTTCAGTGACATTTCTGCAGAGAGTAATGGCCCATCGGATTAACACAGCAGGGGTCCCTGGCAGTCCCATTCAGTTTGAGTGGGACTGCCAGGGACCCCCGCTGTTAATCTGATGGGCGATTAGTCAGTCTGCAGAAATGTAACTGAAATGTTTGCAGCATGTACCCAGCATGTACCTGGGTCGTGTTGGGGATTGCCCCAGGTTTGTTTCAGAATACTCGTCGGCACTACAGTAGATATGTGTATATACACACACACACACATGAAATACACACATATACGCACACTTATCAGTGTATACCCTTGGGTAATAAGTATAAAAGAAATAAGTCAAAACCAATGTGGCTAAATAAACAGGTAGGGAGGAAATGGACAAGAAGAGGAAGGCGTTTAGATTTTTTTAAGTCAGAAGGGACGGAGACATCGTATCAGAATTATAAGCAATGTAACAAAAATTGCAAAAGGGCAATCAAATAAGCAAAAATGGTTAATGAAAAAAGGATTGCAATAGAAAGTAAGATCAACCCTAAAAGGTTCTTTAAGTACCTTAATAACAAAAAAATGAGAAAAGAAAATATAGGACCCATTCAGTATGAGATGGGCAGGCAGATTATAGGAGATAAGGAAAAAGCAGAGGTATTAAACAAATTCTTTGCCTCTGTTTACCAGGGAAGAATCAATTTCAATAGTAGTGCCACAGGAGGAAGCCACAACCTCCATATTAATGAACAATTAGTTAACAGAGGAAGAAGTTCATAAGCGGCTTGAAAAATTTAAAGTTAATAAGGCACCTGGCCCTGATGGTATACATCCAAGAATTCTCAAGGAGTTAAGCTCAGTAATAGCCAAACCATTATATTTAATATTCAAGGACTCCATTTCCACAGGCTCAGTACCACAAGATTTTCGAAAAGCAGATGTGGTGCCTATATTTTAAAGGGGAGATAGATCACAACTGGGGAATTACAGACCTGTAAGCCTGACTTTAATAGTGGGTAAACTACTTAATGGTTGGTCTAAGGTCGTGAGTTGGGTACCTCCGTGATCAGTACTGGGGCACCTGCTTTTTAACTTGTTTATTAATGACCTTGAGTTTAGTATCGAGAGCAAAGTCTCCATCTTTGCTGTTGATACTAAATTGTGTAAGGTATTACAATCAGAGCAGGATGTAATTTCTCTCCAGAAGGACTCGGGGAGACTGGAAACTTGGGCAGGTAAATGGCAGATAAGGTTTAATACAGATAAATGGAAGGCTATGTACAGTATTTAGGAAGCAAGAATAAACAGATGACTTACAGTACAAATTAAATGGGGATAAATTGGGGGAATCCTTGATAGAGAAGGATTTAGGAGTGCTGGTAGACAGCAGGTTTAGCAATAGTGCTTAAAGTCATGCAGTAGCTGCAAAGGCAAACAGGATCTTATCTTGTATTAAATGGGCAATGGATGGAAGGGAAGTAAACATAATTATGTCCCTTTATAAAACATTAGTAAGACCACACCTTGAATATGGAGTACAATTTTGGGCACCACTCCTTAGAAAAGACATTCTTGGACTAGAGAGAGTGCAGAGAAGAGCCACGAAATTAATAAAGGGGATGGACAATCTAACTTATGAGGAGAGGCTAGCTAAATTAGATTGATTTACATTAGAAAAAAGGCATCTAAGAGTGGATATGATAACTATATACAAATATATTTGGGGACAGTACAAGGAGCTTTCAAAAGAACTATTTACCCCAAGGAAAGTACAAATGACACAGGGACATATCTTTAGGTTGGAGGAAAGGAGATTTTACCAGCAACAAAGGAAAGGGTTCTTTACCGTAAGGGCAGTTAAAATGTGGGATTCATTACCCATGGAGACTGTGATGGCAGATACAATAGATTTGTTCAAAAAAAGGTTGGACATCTTTTTAGAAAGGAAAGGTATACAGGGATATAGCAAATAAGTAAACATGGGAAGGATGTTGATCCAGGGATTAATCTGAATGCCAATTCTTGGAGTCAGGAAGGAATTTATTTTTCCCCTTATGAGATATCATTGGATGATATGTCACTGGAGTTTTTTGTTTGCCTTCCTCTGGATCAATAAGTATAGATATAGCATAAAGTATCTGTTGTCTAAATTTAGCATAGGTTGAACTTGATGGACCCATGTCTTTTTCAACGTCATCTACTATGTATATTAGAGAAGAACAATCCAAAGATTAAAACGGAGCACAGCTGTAGAAGAATTGGGGCTAACACCAGCAAAAATAGGTTAAAAGGTTATACTTTAATCATGGCATATGCATGGGGAACATCAGGTTAAACACTGATAGACTGCACTTTAAGCCCATATTCATTATTTAACTGTAACTTGAATTTATTTTGGTACACAGACAAAATAACAAAACTTGTATCAGTGTCCAATTATTTCCGAACCTAACTGTATATGCAATTTCTTATTGTCCTATGGACTACACTTTGTGAAGTATGTGAAAGTTCCCTGAAGGTGTTAAATAAATAAAACATATGCTTATTTGTGGGGAAAAAAAGAATGGTGTATATAGCGCTAAAAGGCTATGAATATATAATATACAGTGTATATAAACATATAAGGTGATAAAAAAAAGTGTGTGTGACCTTACACACTATACCTTAATAATGTAAGGCTAGGCTGCAGAGTGAAACTAACCCAAAACACAGTTAGTACAAAGCAAAAAACAACAATACAAACCGGCGCCTACAGAGTCCCATATAGGAAAAAAGTTCAGTCCAATGGTGAAGAAGTGTCCAGAAATGTCCAATCTTGCACTTGACGCTCCACAGCAAGATGTTACAAGAAGCAGGTGATGCAAAGAGAGAGAAAAATCATAGTGCAACAATGCTACAGTATAAACACATAAGACAAACAGGACAAGACAATACTAGACAAACACAAGCAAGGCTGACAAATAATAGAAGAGTTAATTTAATAACCAAAAAATATAAAATGAACAAGGCAGATGACGGATCCGGTGGTAAAACCGGAATCCTACTTACAGGACGTTTGTTTAATACAGACAGGGGTGTATGGCGAGTGATGCACAGCCGCGGCGTCTGATGGATGCGGGGCGTCCAGGAGTTCCAAACACTGTCCCTAGCTCCGCAACCGGATGTGCGTCACCGGGGGCCGGTCTCAGGCTCTCCAAACGCTGTCTGCCACTCTGTGGCCGGAAATACGTCACCGGGGGCGGGTCAAAATGCCAAAAACCCCTTCTCCTACTGCTGTACCTCGATCATTCCTGTGGGTACTCTGACTTAGTCCAAATAAACTCTCACAAACTGCCCAACGCGTTTCGTGCGCTTGAAACGCGTTGGGCAGTTTGTGAGAGTTTATTTGGACTAAGTCAGAGTACCCACAGGAGTGATCGAGGTACAGCAGTAGAAGGGGGTTTTGGCATTTTGACCCGCCCCCGGTGACGCACATCCGGTTGCGGAGCTAGGGACAGTGTTTGGAACTCCTGGACGCCCCACATCCATCAGACGCCGCGGCCGTGCATCACTCGCCATACACCCCTGTCTGTATTAAACGAACGTCCTGTAAGTAGGATTCCGGTTTTACCACCGGATCCGTCATCTGCCTTGTTCATTTTATATTTTTTGGTTATTAAATTAACTTTTCTATTGTCAGCCTTGCTTGTGTTTGTCTAGTATTGTCTTGTCCTGTTTGTCTTATATGTTTATACTGTGGCATTGTTGCACTATGATTTTTCTCTCACTTTGCATCACATTATTCTTGTAACATCTTGCTGTGGAGCGTCAAGTGCAAGATTGGACATTTCTGGACACTTCTTTACCATTGGACTGAACTTTTTTCCTATATGGGACTCTGTAGGCGCCAGTTTGTATTGTTGCTATAAGCTTATTTGTGATTTAGTGCAATTAAAATCTGGCCAAAGCCAGTAACAAAGTTCCCTTATTATAAAGGTAAACTGTGGGTACACAAATACCCTAGTGTAAAATAATAGAACGTACAGATATCTCTTCTTTCTGTTAGCCATAAAGATTCACGTACTCTTCAGTGGAGGGTGATGTGTAGACCAACAATGAGGTGTATAATACCTTCGTGCTAAATGGAGAATTGGTAGGAGCCATACACCTCCAAGCAACTGTTTAGTAAAACAGAAACCAGGTGAGCTAAAACCTATGTTTTTCATAAATGTTAGGCCTATTCTTTTCAATGCTGCATACTCCATAAGGGCATTTAATTATAGTGTTACTGACACATTTCGTCAAAGGGGTAGGTTTTGGCTCCCCTGGTTTCTGGTTTACTAAACAGTTCTTTGGAGGTGTATCGCTCCTCCCTTCAGGATAATGCTCCTTAACAATTCTCCGATTAGCATAAAGATATTATATACCTCAATGTCAGTCGTACACATCACCCTCCACTGAAGGGTTGTCCTTTTATTAGCAACATACTTCACAAAGGGAGGAGCGCATTTATATATATATATATATATATATATATATATATATTAATGCGCTATATATATATATATATATATATATATATATATTTATAACAGAGAGGAGCAGTTGGCACACAGATATCCAGGCAAAACACAGATGCTTATCCCATATGTATAAGGTAGAGATATTTACCAGATGGACATCCAGTAATGAGAGACAGCACACTGCAGATGGTAATCCAGACAAAAAACTGTATTGAAACAAATTGCAGTGCTCATTTGTTTCAATACAATTTTTTGTCTGGATTACCATCTGCAGAGTGTTGTCTCTCATTACTGGACGTCCAGCTGGTAAATATATATTCTGATGCAGCGGCTGTTATTCGAACACTTCACGCGTCATGTACATCGGAATCCCGATTTGAAACCGTGGGATGAATTCCAGCCTCCCCGCACTAAGATGCGAGTGCGGCGAGAGCAGAAAAACTAATTTTAGTGTTCTGGCTATTAAAAACATGAAATTGACACAGTAGCACAGTACTGTACACATTACAATTCATCCATTTTATTGCAAACTAAGAAACAGAATCCATGAAATTCAAACAAAACATCTGCGATAAGCGCGGGTGCCTGGGGCGATTGGCCGCGTTCATACTGCGTGGGGAACAGCAGAGAACTCAAAATCGGCGCTGAGATGTGTTCGAATAACGGCCGCTGCATCAGTATCTCTCTCTCATATAATATATGGAGGCTGGAATTCATCTCACGGTTTCAAATCGGTGATAATGGTGAAAGGTGGGGTTGCAGACCTGCCTAAGACATGCAGATGAGCATACAGTTGTATTTACATATTTTTATATATATATATATATATATATATATATATATATATATATAATGTAAATATTACTGTATGCTCATTTGCATGTCTTAGACAGGTCTGCAACCCCGCCTTTCACCATTATCACCCAGCACACAGCACTTCCACTGCAGCAAGGGATTCTGGGAAATGACATGCAAATGAGCACACAGTGCCACCTTTTGCTTCAAAACCATTTTTAACATGGCTCCCTATAGGCGTAAGCTTGCTGCATGGTCACAGCTTTGAGCACAGCCAGGGTTAAGATGCATAGCCAGTAAACCCACCCATAGACAGCTGTTTCGTTTACATGCAAATGAGCATACAGTAATATTTACATTTGCTATATGCTTTGCTGTGGAGTGTTTTTGTCACTTTTTTTTACCCACCATAACTTAACACATACATATATATATATATATATATATATATATATATATATATATATATATATATATATCTTTATTTATTTATTACACACACATACAGTTAATTGCTGATCTAAAACTTACTGCGATGGTGGATCCGTTCTTCCCGATGCCGCCTGTAAAGATGACTCGAAAGTAATTGGTACAGGAGAATATGGTGCCTGCCACAGTGCAGAGAGCGGGCGCGAGCTTTACTGGGATGTCCAGCAGTGGGATCTTACAGGAAGGAATAGGGAAGTAAGTGTCTCACACAGAGGAGAGACTGCACACTCACAGGAAATCACACGCTCCACGTCTATGCCAAATATCCACATACTCTGCATAATGAATATATAAACATACATACACACATACAGTATATGTATACTTATATGTGTGTGTGGTGTGTATGTATTTACAGATATAGCTAGTCTTACTGACAGGCAGAGAGAGGAAGAGAGGGGCAGAGCGCCAGACAAAGGCACTGTCACGCAGGCAAGCGGAGACAGAGACACAGACACAGGCAAGCAGATGCACAGGGATACAAACAGGCACAGGCAGAAACACAGGCAGACAGACAGAGACAGACGTCAGAAGCAGACATGTAGAGAGAGAGGCAGACAAAGAGAAATGGGCAGACAGAGACAAACAGAGAGACGCAGGCAGACTGTCAGAGGCAGGCAGAGAAAGAGAGACACACAGACACACAGAGACAGACACGCACACACAGAGACAGACACGCACAGACACGCAGACACGCACACACACACACACACAGATACACAGGCAAACAGGCCAAGAGACAAAAACAGACTGAGAGACAAAAACAGCAAGCCAGACACACACACACACACACAAAGAGTGAGAGAGACACAGATAGACACATGCACACAGCTACACACATGCACAACACACACAGCCAGACACACAACACACCCACCCACTGCCAGCTACACACATACACACAGCCAGCTAGATACAGACATCCACCCGCATGCACACATAGCCAGATACAGACACACCCAGATGTATAGACAGACACACATGCACACAGTCAGATACACAAACACACATATAGCCAGCCTGATATACACACAGATACACACACACACACACACACACACACACACACACACACACACAGCAAGATACACACACAGATAAACAGAGAGACATAGGCAGTCACACATAGATACAAAGACACCGCCAGATACACACAGTCAGATACACACGCACACAGATAGCCAGATATACACACACGTGGCACACAGCCAGATACACACATGCAGCTACACATACACAGCCAGATACGTGCGCACACAGATATACACACACATTGACAGAAATACACACAGAACGAGACACAGAGAGCAACACACACACAGACAGAGACACCGACAAAGACATCAATACCCACGTACACAGCCAGAAACGCACAGGTACACAGAGACCGAGACAGAAAGAGACAGACAGACACACAGAGATAGATACAGACAGACACAGACAAACAGCTAGATACACACACAAATACAGAAATAGACAGACAGATACACACCCACGCAGATATAGATCGGTACAAGGCCAGATATACACAAACAAACACAGAGAGAAATTGAATAGACCAAGGTTTAGGGAATTACAGCCACAAAAAAAAAGGGTAGATACACAGATAGAAACAGTGTACACATAAATTGACATGCAGATCCTTCATATACTGCACACTGATGTCACAATGCATCCACACAAACCCATCATCAAAACAATTAAAAAAACGCTTGAACCAGTTCCCGATTTCCCAGATTAACTTGCAAATGAGCAGAATTATGTCATCTAAATTACCATTGATTGCCACAAAGCCGGTCCACCGATCACAGCCAATAAATGCATGGTTATTATGAAGATTTGTACCTCAGTCACATCAATTCTGATTACATACAAGAAGCCAGAAAAACAAAAACCATTATTAAAGCGAAGTTATTAGTGGATAAAGTTAATCGTCAGAATATCCACTTTATCATGCAGAATATTCGCTTTAAAATAAAAAATAAAGGATATTTCACATTCAAATTTCAGTTTATTGAATGTCATTAAAGAGCATTAAAAAAAGCCAGCACTGAGTTTATAATAGTTATTATTAAATATTAGCGTTATTTGTGTTCTATACAAAACTATTAAACCCATTTAGGGCATCTGAAAATCTTCAACGGTTCAAATATATATTAAACAGACACATATTGTTATATTTATATGTAACTTTATATATAAATAAATATATATATATATAATATATGTAAATATAAATATATGAGTGTGTAGATATCGGTATACATATGATATAAAGCCAGTGCAGGTTTTTACTGAAATCAAACACATGTCGAATGAGCAAATCTTGATTTTTAATGAATGAGCAGCAGTTCAGCATTGCATGCTTGTTCAAGGTACAGTATAAACAGGCTTGTCATCACGTTTAAAGTTACCGTTTGATTCCAGAACTTGGGTCCCAATGTCCCTGTGAGAAGCTGAATAACTATAAAACACATTTCAGTCTCTGTGACATCAAATCTATGTGTGGAATAAAGAGATTCTTTTTGAGCCGGTAAATTCCAATTCTTCTTAACGGTGTCAAATTTGTACAATTTAGTCCTAACTAGGACTGACTGTTTAATCCGGTAAACACTTCACTGCCATTATGTCACTTTGCACCTATGCGGGATTGACCCCTTAACCCATTATACATGCATTGTCTTTAGGGCACTTTGTTTCTAAGAGGGACCGACCCGTCAACCTAAAACAATGATAATTATAACAAGACTTATTTTTTAATAAAGAAAACATTTATGGAAGGATTTCAAGAAATTAGTAAATTTGCTGAATTTTCTGATATCAAAACTGCTGGGACATCTATGATTTCCTAACGCGCGTTTTAGTGACCGGAAGAAGATTTGAAACATAGAATTTGATCTATTCCATATTGGGGTGTTACATTTTGTTCACAATTTTATTCATCCTCTATAAGGGTTAATATCTATATTACATAACTGCCTACATTATTATTAGGTTTGGTGTTGGTTATGTGGGGATGTTCACCTTAATACAGTTCACACAGGCCGGTGTCTCAAGGGTGTAAAGTGGAAAAAAAATATTTTTTCACCAGAACCTGTGATCAGTTTTTATATTGTATATCTTATCAAGTGCAGTGTATTATACTACTATACTTATTGTCAGTTCTACATTTTCACTGGTCATTAATTATAGATAGGCAGTTCAGGTAGTAAGGGTTTCTCAGGTAATTTTAACTTCATGTTGTGTTATTGTTTTTTGAGATATTGCTTGAATTACATTTTTTATATTTTTAGATATGCTAGAGCACGGGAACGCAAACTTTTGGAGCTGCGCCTCCTTGCCTGCTCCCGCAGCTACTCGCGCCCCCCTTACTGTTTGACCGGGGGTGTGATGGCACACAACCCCGCTGCCAAGGCAACGGCCGTCAAATGACACCATGGGGTCAGGTGACGTCACATGGCCCCGCTGTGTCATTAGATGCAGCACAACCAACTACTGAAACCCAGTAAGTAGGTTACAGAGGCCTCGCGCGAACCCCCGGCATTTAATTTAAATGCCTTAGGGAAGAGCGCAGGGCCTCTGCTACCGCCCGCACCCCCCAGAAAAATCTAGCGTACGCCCTGTGCTAGTGTGCTTATTTTGGGCTTGTTTGTTTCTTGTTTACATATATCTTCTGTCCATTAGCATCGTTAGGCTGCGGCCATAGTGCCGCAGCCCGTGCGGAGGCGCGCTGAGGCTGTGGGTGCTTTCCCTGCCCATAGTACTCAGACCGTGGGGGCGTTCCCAGTGACGTCATGGTGCTAGTTCGCCCTCACTGGGCGAACCGCTCACGTGACCACCCTGTCGCGAGAGAAATCAGTTTTAACTGATTTTTTGCGCATCACGCGCCCCCTCCTGCCTCCGAGCGCACGCACCTACACGCCGCATGTATGCGAACACTGCCATAAGGCAGTCTGTTCGCTTACCGTGCGGACGCATCCGCGCGGTCTGAGGTACCATGGACGCAGCCTAAGGGGGTACATACCCTATATTTTTACCTTGTGTCCCCTGATTATAGCATCCGTTAATTCAGCAGTCTGTTGCAGGGGTGTGTGTGTGTGTGTGTGTGTGTATATGTATACACACACAGTCATGTGAAAAAGAAAGTACACCCTCTTTGAATTCCATGGTTTTACATATCAGGACATAATAACAATCAACTGCTCCTTAGCAGGTCTTAAAATTAGGTAAATACAACCTCAGATGAACAACAACACGACATATTACACCGTGTCATGAATTATTTAACAAAAATAAAGCCAAAATGGAGAAGCCATGTGTGAAAAACTAAGTATACCTTATGATTCAATAGTTTGTAGAACCACCTTTAGCAGCAATAACTTGAAGTAATCGTTTTCTGTATGACTTTATCAGTCTCTCACATCGTTGTGGAGGAATTTTGACCCACTCTTCTTTACAACGTTGCTTCAGTTCATTGAGGTTTGCGGGCATTTGTTTACGCACAGCTCTCTTAAGGTCCCACCACAGCATTTAAATCGGGTTGAGGTCTGGACTTTGACTGGGCCATTGCAACACCTTGATTCTTTTCTTTTTCAGCCATTCTGTTGTAGATTTGCTGGTGTGCTTGGGATCATTGTCCTGTTGCATGACCCAATTTCGGCCAAGCTTTAGCTGTTGGACAGATGGCTTCACATTTGTATCTAGAATACTTTGGTATACAGAGGAGTTCATGGTCGACTCAATGACTGCAAGGTTCCCAGGTCCTGTCACTGCAAAACAAGCCTAAATCATCACCCTTCCCCCACCGTGCTTGGTATGAGGTGTTTGTGCTGATATGACGTGTTTGGTTTTCGCCAAACGTGGCGCTGTGTATTATGGCCAAACATCTCCACTTTGGTCTCGTCTGTCCAAAGGACATTGTTCCAGAAGTCTTGTGGTTTTTCAGATGCAACTTTGCAAACCTAAGCCGTGCTGCCATGTTCTTTTTAGAGAGAAGAGGCTTTCTCCTGGCAACCCTTCCAAACAAACCATACTTGTTCAGTCTTTTTCTAATTGTACAGTCATGAACTTTAACATTTAACATGTTAACTAAGGCCTGTAGAGTCTGAGATGTAACTCTTGGGTTTTTTACAATTTCTCTGAGCATTGCACGGTCTGACCTTGGGGTGAATTTGCTGGGACATCCACTCCTGGAAAGATTGGCAACGGTCTTGAATGTTTTCCACTTTTGACTAATCTTTCTCACTGTAGAATGATGGACTTTACATTGTTTGGAAATGGCCTTAAAACCCTTCCCAGATTGATGGGCAGCAACAATGGCTTATCTAAGATCATTGTTGATGTCTTTCCTCCTTGGCATTGTGTTAACACACCCCTGAATGCTCTAGACCAGCAAACTGATAAAACGTTGGCTTTTATAGAGGTGGTCACACTTGCTGATGATCAATTAATCAAAGGCATTTGATTAGCAGCACCTGTCTGCTACTTAGCATCTTAATTCCTATGGAAGCAGTATGGGTGTACTTAGTTTTTCACAAATAGCTTCTCCATTTTGGCTTTATTTTTGTTAAATAAATCATGACACGGTGTAATATATCATGTGTTGTTGTTCATCTGAGGTTATATTTACCTAATTTTTAGACCTGCTAAGGAACAGATGATGATGATGATTGTTATTATGTCCCGATATGTAAAACCATGGAATTCAAAGAGGGTGTACTTTCTTTTTCACATGACTGTCTATATGGACCACCACTCAGTGATTGCAAAAAGAAAAACATTTTATTATCACAATCCTGAATGCGATAATATAGCTTTATTTCCTTTCTGCAATTGGACATCATTGGTGGTCCGGGGCATAGAAGATACTCACCGCTAGCCTCTTATGACTGGGGTGGGCAACACAGGGAGTCAATTTATTACAATGCTATGGAACAGTTTCATTTATTGAATAAAGGTTCACTCCTCTCCCCCTGACCATCAATAATGTCCAGTGCCCCCACCTCTGCCCAAGTCATAGGGAGAAGGGGTCAGAGTTGCCGAGGGAAGGGACCCTTTTAGTAATGAGTTATTTTAACAGATCAGCACTTTCTTGAAGAGCTGACAAGCTGCTGCAGACAGCAGAGGCCGACATAAATTCTGTCAGCTGCACAGGGGGGGATTAGATTGTGCAGGATATACCTGGTACATCACAAGGCCCCTGGCGTGCCAGCTGCTGGGTTGTACCAGATACGTAACTAAGAAAACTCTAAAGGTTAAAGGTGCAGCCTCACCAAGGATCAAAGTCCCCTAATGACAGTGACGTGCGTTAAATTGTGGGGATCGATTACATTTTTCCTCAAATCTGACCCCAATAAGTAGATGTAAATAGAGTATACAAAAGAAAATGCCCTTTATTTCCCCCTGTCGCTATCTATATTGGCTCTTTACATAAGGACTGGGCGGGCTAAGGGTAAAGAAAACACTTGAATAACCAACACTTCTACATTCACAGGGCCCAAAGACCCACAATTTGTAATTAATTTTAAGAGAATCAAAAGCATCCAAATACGTGCTCAGTTAGGTGAGCTTTTACCAGCTACATGAGATAACAACTTTAAGCAGGAACACGGAAAAGATGGGGGTGGGGGAACTTGCAAAGAAAACTTGTGGTTGGCGAGAGTAACTTACATCCCGAAGCGAAGAGTCCCAGAAACGTAGGTTTGCCAGTGAGCGCAGTAGAACATAAACATGCCAGCAAAGCAGCAGAAGAACATCCAGTCTGGGTTCGTCCCGAGCTGCACAGCGATGCATGTCCCCAGGACCACAAAGACTGGCAAAAAAAAAAAGCAACAGGGACTTGTTAGAGGGTCAGTCCAATGTAGGAGAAAAGGGAACTGATGCCAATGACATGTGTATTGGGTTAAAGGGTCAGTCCCATGTAGAAACAAAGCGACCTAATGAAGGTGTTGTGTTCAATAGCTTAAATGGTCAGTCCCATGTAGTAGCAAAGGGACCTAATGACACTTAAAAAGTTCAATCAGACACGTATATTAACCCCCTTCAGTGCAAAAGGGTCAAACCTTCATGGCCCCCTCCGACACACTCTCTCTGATTAGGTGATCACTCATGAGTAGAGTGATCACATGAACTGGATGTAATTCCGATGACATCTACGGAAGGGGAGAATCCTCCCCTTACGTGTAGTTTGCAGCCAGGATCGACCCCTAGAAAAAAGGGAGCATATTGCCATGTCGTACAGGGTGCGTCATAAAGGTCACTAGCGTGCCAGCTGTACGCTCAAAGAGCATTAAAGAAGTTATTTGTTTACACTTGTAATGTAACCAAATGCTTCACCTAATCTCTTTTGTGATAAGACTTTCTGTAAGCATAGTATATACAGGCAAATTGTTGATCCAGACTTTCCCCCTCCTCAATTTGGCTAAAGCTGCAGAGAGATATACTGAAGTTAGACTAAGGCTGCGCTTATAGTGCCGGCGACAGCGACGTCGCAGCAAAACAAATGCATTGCCGCCGCCGCGTGCGCTTATAGTAAGTGCGACGCGACGGCGCAACGAATTGATAGCGAGCGCTGGAAGTTATCTCTATTTGGTTTTCCAGGGACCGTCGCGTCGCCGTCACTATAAGCGTAGCCTTACAGAGGACCCGTTGAAAATAGAAACATTCATTTTGCCGCAGGAAGCCGAAAAAGGGAAATTTTAATGAATGCAACATAAATCCACTTCAAGATGTTGGATAAAAAAAAGTTTTATTCAAACATAGGTGCAATACAAGCAACAAGCAGGAGGCAGCCCAACACATGCTCCTCTACGTGTGTCAGACAATGAGAAAATGTATAGGCAGTTGGTATATGGGGCAATAGGAGGGGTTATAGGGAGCAGCTATATTGGGCAATAGAAGTTATAAGGACGGTTTACATGGACAAATAGGAGGAGTTACAGGGAGCAATCACAGTTAAGGGAAGAGGTTACATGGAGCAATAGGAGTTCTATTGAGCGGTTATATGGAGTTTACAAAGTATTTTTGACTGCGAACGAAAAGATTGATTAGCACAGGATGAGAGGGAGCTACCTGTAGAGAGAGAGTCACAGCCATGATCAAAAAGTTCCCCCAGAGGCGTGCTGCTGTTGGTTCTCCTTGCTTGCTTCCCGTCTATGGCGTCCAAAGACTGGTATATAAACAGGCCGACAGCACAGGAGAGGTATGTCCACACCGGGGCCTGAGAAAGGAAGCAATGTAGTTACACAATGAGTGAGGTTCAAATACCTGGACAGAGTATATCAATCCCATTGTTATTTTAAACTGTCTGATCTCCAAAATTGTTTCTCGAGGTGAAGCTGTAATAGGTGGTTTCCCTTATTGGGGCTGTATGCCAAAGTCTCTGATCTGCTTATCTGTAGAAACAGCACCAGTGGATTATCAATATTCTTTCTAGTTAATGAAGCAAGTGCTAATTTCATGTGTGTGTGTGTGTGTGCGTATAGACACACACACACACACACACACACACACACACACACACACACACACACCTGGAAAATCCACTCATCTACTTATCCAGGATCAGTGAAAAATTGAGGGGGATCTTGTCTGCTGCAGAATGTCTTCGGAATGCTTGTTGAAGTCACGTCCCATAATGCATTGTATAGCACTCACAGTAGAGTGATAATTGACACACATACATACATACATACTCAGACACGGCCTTCCTCCAGTTGTGGATCGACAAGGGTTGATGATAATGAGCGTGTGTGTGTATATGAAAACAAATGATAAATAATAACACAAATATGATTTGTTAATAGCAATAAATAAGAGTTCAATAAATCTCTGTATGTCACCTCAGTGAGGTAATAAGTTTCATGGGAGCGCTGCTTAATTGAAATGTTCCTATCACCATATGAATGATCAACAGTCCTAGAAAATAAGCGCAAGAGACGCTTCTGTCACGTACGACACCCAGCTAGCACGTGACCTGCATATGGGACAAGGGTTAATAGAGCAAGCTGCCCCACTCTTCACCTCCGCAAAGGTCCCTCAAATGAGTAGTATCCCTCCTCAAGCCGTCCCAATATACAACCTCCACGAACAGCACACAAGTGAGCAGCACCTGACATAGATATGCAACCAGGGTTAATACACACGGCTACTCTAGCCAATCCCCCTTTCTCCTCTGCCAGGAACCAGTGAGTTCATATTAACCCCTACTCAATTGCAAATCATAACTATCCACTGCCACCACCTGAGGGTATGCAAATATGATAAGAGATCTCAGACTAAAATATTTGCCAGGGCCTCTGGTCCCTGTTTATTATAGAAAAACTATGCACTTAACACACCAAAATCAGTTGTAACTAAATGTGGCAGAATCGTAATAATTCTCCCCAGAGCGTGCACCAGTTCATTCAGAGCCCAAAGCATTACTTATTAAATGTTTTAATATATATATAAAAATACAGTGCTTAGAATACAGAAAAGGTATTACAAAATAAACATACGGTTACAATATAAGGCAGAACAGCTTCTTAAAATAAAATGATAAACAGAAAAGAAAATCTATACTTTACCAAATGACATAGATTTTCGCCAGAGAGGTCACTGATAAGAAACAATTAAATATCCCATTTCTGGTCTCAAATACTCCTCTGTGGGCATCTGATTTTCAAAATCTTTTCCCAGGCTTAAATACATTCTTTCTCAAGGCACCGGCATGAGCCCACCCCTTTCTACAGGATACTTTGAAGTTGCTCCCCCCCCACCCCCCCGGAGGCAGGAATAGGTGGTGCGGTGCAGGAGACAGGTGGGAGTGATTAGGAGGTTGATGAATGTTGACACGTATCTAGTGGGCGGTGCACACGTGTCACGTGTGCGCGACGTGCGGCACCGTCATGTGATGTGAATGGGAGGCGGGATCAGTCCCCGTGATGTCACAAGTGCACCTCCGTGCGCGCGGAGAGATGTCCGTGGACGTTCTTGAAGTTGCAGGGAAGGAGGGAGCGTTCCGCGAGGGACGCGTTCACTGATTCTTTACACTCCCTAAATGGGTAAGTTATAACATCTAAAAATCACAATTTATTATCATAATCAATCAAAATAAAGGGTATTAAAATAAAACAGCGGCGTGGAATAAATCCCTCTGATAACACTATGGTAAGTGTCGGAATAATTCGCATATAACAATGGAGTTCCGGGCTATTGGTAAAGTCCAGACTCCCTGGGCTGTGGTGCCCAACAAAAATACAGTCTAGTATCCCTGGTTAATAATATAGGGATAGATAGGGGCCCCCTGCCTTGACAAAGTGTTAGCACATGTGAAACGCGCGCGTTGGCACTCAGACTTCCATGCATGAGCAGGGCTACTCACTGAAGCTGCATACGGCGTCATTTACCCACAAGCGGGTCCCTGCAGAGCGAGAGACTCGGCAACTATAGCCTATTGGCAAGCCGAGCACTAGGGGCGTTTTTACAGCAACTGCTTGCTCTATATCCATACCCAGGATTACAGCCATTTGCACTCTGCAACAATGTTACAATACTGACAATGATACCAATGTTGCAATTGCAAGAATGGCTGTTTTAATACTTGGTCTATTGAAGAATCAATTAGTTACTATTATAAACATTATGGTTACTTGTCCTCATTTCTATATGGACTTTTCACCATTGCATTTGCAGTGCTCAATGCTCAGTGACGTTAAACTAGGCTATTGAAACCCCTGATCCTAGTTCTTACCGGATTGTTTTGTGTATTCATATTGCTACATATATATTAATCAAACTTGTTCGCTTATGCTTCATGAGAGCCTATTACTTATAGCAGCGGTGCGCAAACTGGGGTGGGGGGGTTCAAGATTATTCAGGGGGGGGCACGAGTAGGAGGGGGGGGCGCAAGCAGGAAAGATTGCGCTGCGAAGACAGTCTCCTGTTGCCTTTATTGGCAATGCAGACCTAGCATCTGTATTCCTGATGCTCTATCTGCATTGCCGTCCTCCACAACAGGTTTTCCCAGCTCTAGCTGTCTCCAGGGCATTGACGCCCACTGACATGACTTAACCTCAGCATTCTGTTACTAGAGCTGGCATTACCTACAAAATCTAACTAAATATTGGGTCTACATACCACCTCTTCTATGGTTATAGTGAACACTCGCCTCACTCTATCCTGGTATCTAGCTTATGCCTTTTGATACTAATATATTATTTATCCCCAGACCACACTATAAGGAGAACCAACAACCTCGTACCTAAACCAATAACAGGTTAAGGACATCCTATTCCCTACCAATTACTTTACTGGATCAATTATTTACCAGTAGAAGGTGTCCCTTATGTTAACTGTGATTTAAGATTTTTATATATACACGTCTCAACTACTCTACCTTTGGGGATTCATACTAGAATTGGATGTGTAGGTGCATTTTCAAGCAGTCTGTTTTCACCCCTTATCTATCCCTATATTATTAACCAGGGATATTAGACTGTATTTTTGTTGGGCACCACAGCCCAGGGAGTCTGGACTTTACCAATAGCCCGGAACTCCATTGTTATAAACAAATTATCCCAACACTTATCATAGTGTTATCAGAGGGATTTATTCCATGTCGCTGTTTTATTTTAAATACCCTTTATTTTAATTGATGGTAATAAATTGTGTTTTTTAGATGTTATAACATACCCATTTAGGGAGATAGAGAGCCCGAACCTGGGTTTACCTTTCGTGTTTTAGTATACCTGTCACCCCTCTACCCAGAGGCGCACCTCTCCCTGTATACACAAAATAGCTGAGCGGGGGTAACCACCTTTTTGGTTTATCTCAAAAAAGGGTGTGTCAGAGCCTGTTTCAGAAGAGGAAGGGGATGTAAATTTGGAATGGTTGGTAAAGAAACAAAAATTTTATTTCAACATATTCCCTCTAGATTGTAAGCTTGTGTGTGTATATGTATATAGACACAAATATACAGAGGACACACACGCACACACTATATGTGTGTCCTGTGTATATTTGTGTGTGTATATATCTATACACACATCCACACACAAATATACACAGGACACAGATATATATACAGCTCAACCCTGTTATAGCGCGATCCGCTACAACACGGATCCGCATGTAACACGGTGAGTGTGGCTCCTGTTTAAAAAAAATGATTAGGTTTTTTTTAAACATCTATTCAAAGCTTTATAAAAGATTAAGAGAAAGCCTGGTGGCTCAAACCCAATCTTACCTTCCCCCACTGCAACAAAGGATAGAAGCGTTCATGAGATATGCCCCAGGGACCTCTAGGATGAGCCATCTTTATTCTCTAGCATTGCAAGTGCTTGTGGTATTACAGGGCAACAATTTACTTTGTCAGTGTGAGAGTATGTATGTGAGGGAGGAGGCAGGGAGTGCTCAGTGTGACAGTATATATGTGAGGGATGAGGAGGCAGGGAGTGCTCAGTGTGAGTGTGTATGTGAGGGAGGAGGAGGTAGGGAGTGCTCAGTGTGACAGTGTGTATGTGAGGGAAGAGGAGGCAGGGAGTGCTCGGTTTGCTGCAAGCTGGAGTCAGCTGCTCTGCCTTTACTGTGATGGAAATGCTACCTGAAACTGTGCTCCTTTTAATGCCATGTGTTACTCCAAATCTAGCTACCAGCCAACCACGCTGCTTGCTGCCTTTTAAAGTATACCCCCATTAAAAAAAAAAAAAATATATATATATATAATATATATATGTGTATATATATATATATATATATATATATATATATATATATATATATACCGTTTTTTTGTTTAAAAAAAAAATGTATACAATGCTGCAACCACTAAAAGAGAAGCAAAACACACTCCTTGTGTAATGTTGGGTGGTCGTTGTTTGTGCTTCTAGGCAGCAGCAAAGGGACATGTCACAATCCAGATCACACACACACACAACACATTATGGCTTCTGCACACTGCTTGAGATCCTCCCCCTCCCCACAACACCGGCTCCTCCAGGCTGCTTGCGATCTCTCTCACACACTCAAACACACAAGGAAGGAGAGAGGGGGGCTGGCTCCGGGAGATTCCGACAGACCGCTATAAAACATACTGGCTTCTCCAGCCGGCTTGCGATCCTCCCCCTCTTCACCACACATTGCTTCTCCTGCACTGTTTGAGCCTGCTTCACACACGCACGCGTGCAAACCCACTCCCCTGCCCTGCCCTCCCTTGCTCGGAAGCTGATGAAGCAGAGCTACAGATGCCGGGTAAGTCATTGCAGCTGACATTTTTTCCCCGCGCGATCTCGGTTATAACGCGGTAGCAACGGGTGGACCCCAACCACCGCGTTATATCGGGGTTCAGCTTTATGTATATCAATCAAAGAAGACCGAACAAAGCGCACCAGAAGTAAGAATCCAAAATAATGTATTCATAAAAACACAACATCTATAACTTACAATGTGGTAAGTAGTAATGGACAGCACTACTATAACGTGTGAAACGCGTCACGGTTACATTATAAGCACCTCATCACGTTACCAAGTGTGAATTCTATTGGCAATTTTGGTGTCTGGAGCTTCAGCGTATGTAGTGGGGACGCGATGCTCAAGCGGTCCTTTCAGAATTCCAACTACAGATAGTTGAATACTCTCCGATTGCCTTTGATGTTCACTACTATTTACCATATTGAAAGTTATAGATATTAGGTGTTTTTATAACTACATTATTTAGATACTAGTGTGCTTTATTTCGTCTTCTTTCTTCATTGAGATCTGTTTATATTCTCCATTTGGGCAAGAAGAGCGCCTGGACATAGCAGTAAGGAGGTCGGCATTGGACGCATTGAAAGCACTTTTAAAAACAGCAGTAATTTTTGTGCAAAGGAACTACCTTTCATTATACATATGAACGAGGCATTGAGGCAGGCAGAATGGTCTTGGAAATCTGGGGTATACTGCAAACCAGCACTCAAAGGTGTATAGTAAAAGATCGAGGCAGGCACTCACCAATTAGCATAATTTATTATGCCCTCAACGTTTCAGCTCCCAATGCAGCCTTTTTCAAAGCTTCATAAAGTCTACTCTGGGAACCAAAACGTTGACAATACAAATAAGACACACAACCGCCAAAAACGACACACGCAACCACTGACAAACACACAGGACTGCCCTTAAGTAAGCTGCACTAGCAGAAATTAGAGCAGGAGTTGGCATAGTCCCGGAACACGCCACTTTGCTCCTACATGGGACTGCCTCTTTAACCATGTCACTCGGCTCCTTTGAGGGACTGACTCTTTAACCCACTTCAAGTGTCACTGCCATTAGGTCACCCTCTAAAAAAAATTTTAGGAATAATGAAAACGGGACCCCCTTACCTCTTCCGTTGCTGTGGGACAGTAATATACTAAAACCACTGTGGTGAAGATGTTGATCAACAGTCCGACTATAGTAATAAGGTTTGGGGCGATCCACACCGGAAGTCGCCCCACCAACCACTCCCAAAATCCTTGCATTAATGGCTCCAGGAGAGATTTCCCACAACTCCGATACCGATGCTCCTCCAATCTTTTCAGCTGGTGACGTGACAAAGGGGGAGTTGGCAACTCGAGCAGCTTGCTTAGTTTGCAGGCTAATTTCGGGGTGTGCCCATGACTCGTGGGGGGCTCTGTGTGAGGGTCCCCGCATCTTTTCCTTGACGCTCTCTGCCCGCTCATGGGGTTGGTATTTCAAATGCTGGCAACAAAAACTATACAGACACAGGATAGAAATGTTTTAAGTCCAGCAATACACCCCGATAATTACATTCTTTGAGCTTTAGTGTTTTTTACGGCAGGTAATAACTCTGTCCATTTAATATATCCAGAAAGTCCTAAATGCCCATAAAATAATTTAAATAAATAACCCCATACTGTATAATGGACTTCATGGTTTTCCTCTCTGTGCTGCCAAATTAAGTGTTCTGTATCTGTCTACAGTCCAGCTGTCACCTGTGGCTCTCCTCTGACAAGGAACAATTTGGTGACCAGGACGGGACATTTGAGAAAAAAAAGAGATTTGAACTTGAAGTTCTGACTTCAGACCGAATGTATTTAGCAAAGATGCATCTCTACTGCTAGATATCTTCCTGATATTATATCTTCCTGTTATCCACTATATAACTTCCACTATATCTTCCTGTTATCCACTATATAACTTCCACTATATCTTCCTGTTATCCACTATATAACTTCCACTATATCTTCCTGTTATCCACTATATAACTTCCACTATATCTTCCTGTTATCCACTATATAACTTCCACTATATCTTCCTGTTATCCACTATATAACTTCCATTATATCTTCCTGTTATCCACTATATAACTTCCACTATATCTTCCTGTTATCCACTATATAACTTCCACTATATCTTCCTGTTATCCACTATATAACTTCCACTATATCTTCCTGTTATCCACTATATAACTTCCACTATATCTTCCTGTTATCCACTATATAACTTCCACTATATCGTCCTGTTATCCACTATATAACTTCCACTATATCTTCCTGTTATCCACTATATAACTTCCACTATATCTTCCTGTTATCCACTATATAACTTCCACTATATCTTCCTGTTATCCACTACTGTATATAACTTCCACTATATCTTCCTGTTATCCACTATATAACTTCCACTATATCTTCCTGTTATCCACTATATAACTTCCACTATATCTTCCTGTTATCCACTATATAACTTCCACTATATCTTCCTGTTATTTGACGTGAGCTGAAATTTTAGAAATGACAGTGACACCTGGAACCATCAGTGGAGAAACATGGAGACTTACTATTTTACGTTTTGTAAATGTTCAGAACTTCGATACACTTTAAAAACCAAAGCTAACCCAACAAAGGTTTGCATATGAAAAAGTAGAGTACATAAAAATATTAGGGTGTAGCTAATGACAGTGACATGTTTAATGGGTCAACGGGTCAGCCCCTCCTAGAAGCATAATTACATTGACATGTTTCATAGGTTAAAGGGTCAACCCCACGCAGGAGCAGAGTGACACAGTGACATGTTTAATAGGTTAAATATAGTTGACACCATTTCTTTAAATAACGGTCATTTTTTCAACTTTTAACATTTCCGTGGTAAACAAGTGCTTCACCTAATGCAACCTTGTAGATTGCCACTAGCTCGCCCCAGGGCGGGAGAGTGGGCAGCCGTGAGTGGAGTGACGACGGCAGAGGAGCCCCATCCCAGCGGCCCAAACTCAGAAATCAGGCACCGTCGGAAGTCAGGCCCTAATAGCCCCATTCCGCTGTCAGTAGAACTCAAACCCCCTATTCCAACAGCTAAGGTTCAGGGGGGTACGTTGGGGGGGGGGAGAGTGTGTGGGGGAGGGGAGAGTGTGGGGGGAGGGGGGGAGAGGAGAGGAGAGAGGGAGCGTGGGGGGAGAGGGGGAGCGTGGGGGGGGAGAGGGGAAGCATGGGGGGGAGAGGGGGGAGCATGGGGGAGAGAGGGGGAGCGTGAGAGGGGATGGGGGGGAGATGGGGAGCGTGGGGAGGGGAGAGGGAGCGTGGGGGGAGGAGAGAGAGAGGGAGCATGGGGGGGAGAGGGGGAGCATGGGGGGGAGAGGGGGACCATGGGGGGGGAGAGGGGGAGCGTGAGGGGGGAGAGGGGGAGCGTGAAGGGGGAGAGGGGGAGTGTGAAGGGGAGAGGGGGAGCGTGAGGGGGGGAAAGGGGGGGCGTGAGGGGGGGGAGAGGGGGAGCGTGAGGGGGGGGAGAGGGGGAGCGTGAGGGGGTGGGGAGAGAGGGATAGAGGGAGCGTGGGGAGAGAGGGATAGAGGGAGCGTGGGGAGAGAGGGATAGAGGGAGCGTGGGGAGAGAGGGATAGAGGGAGCGTGGGGAGAGAGGAGAGGGAGCGTGGGGAGAGAGGAGAGGGAGCGTGGGGAGAGAGGAGAGGGAGCGTGGGGAGAGAGGAGAGGGAGCGTGGGGAGAGAGGAGAGGGAGCGTGGGGGCAGGGGGGGCAGGGAGCGAGAAAGAGCGTGGGGGCAGGGAGCGAGAGGGAGTGTGGGGGCAGGGAGCGAGAGGGAGCGAGAGGGAGCGTGGGGGCAGGGAGCGAGAGGGAGCGTGGGGGCAGGGAGCGAGAGGGAGCGTGGGGGCAGGGAGCGAGAGGGAGCGTGGGGGCAGGGAGCGAGAGGGAGCGTGGGGGCAGGGAGCGAGAGGGAGCGTGGGGGCAGGGAGCGAGAGGGAGCGTGGGGGCAGGGAGCGAGAGGGAGCGTGGGGGCAGGGAGCGAGAGGGAGCGTGGGGGCAGGGAGCGAGAGGGAGCGTGGGGGCAGGGAGCGAGAGGGAGCGTGGGGGCAGGGAGCGAGAGGGAGCGTGGGGGCAGGGAGCGAGAGGGAGCGTGGGGGCAGGGAGCGAGAGGGAGCGTGGGGGCAGGGAGCGAGAGGGAGCGTGGGGGCAGGGAGCGAGGGGGCAGGGAGCAAGAGGGAGCGAGAGGGCAGAGAGCGAGAGGGCAGAGAGCGAGAGGGCAGAGAGCGAGAGGGCAGAGAGCGAGAGGGCAGAGAGCGAGAGGGCAGAGAGCGAGAGGGAGCGAGAGGGCAGAGAGCGAGAGGGCAGAGAGCGAGAGGGAGCGAGAGGGCAGAGAGCGAGAGGGAGCGAGAGGGCAGAGAGCGAGAGGGAGCGAGAGGGCAGAGAGCGAGAGCGAGAGGGAGCAAGAGGGAGCGAGAGGGCAGAGAGTGAGAGGGAGCGAGAGGGCAGAGAGCGAGAGGGACCGAGAGGGCAGAGAGCGAGAGGGGGCAGAGAGCGAGAGGGAGCGAGAGGGCAGAGAGCGAGAGGGCAGGGAGCGAGAGGGAGCGAGAGGGCAGAGAGCGAGAGGGAGCGAGAGGGCAGAGAGCGAGAGGGCAGAGAGCGAGAGGGAGCGAGAGGGAAGAGAGCGAGAGGGAGCGAGAGGGCAGAGAGCGAGAGGGAGCGAGAGGGCAGAGAGCGAGAGGGAGCGAGAGGGCAGAGAGCGAGAGGGAGCGAGAGGGAGCGAGAGGGCAGAGAGCGAGAGGGAGCGAGAGGGCAGAGAGCGAGAGGGAACGAGAGGGCAGAGAGCGTGGGGGCAGGGAGCGAGAGTGGGGGCAGGGAGCGAGAGGGAGCGTGGGGGCAGGGAGCGAGAGGGAGCGTGGGGGCAGGGAGCGAGAGGGAGCGTGGGGGCAGGGAGCGAGAGGGAGCGTGGGAGCAGGGAGCGAGAGGGAGCGTGGGGGCAGAGAGCGAGAGGGCAGAGAGCGAGAGGGCAGAGAGCGAGAGGGCAGAGAGCGAGAGGGCAGAGAGCGAGAGGGCAGAGAGCGAGAGGGCAGAGAGCGAGAGGGAGCGAGAGGGCAGAGAGCGAGAGGGAGCGAGAGGGCAGAGAGCGAGAGGGCAGAGAGCGAGAGGGCAGAGAGCGAGAGGGCAGAGAGCGAGAGGGCAGAGAGCGAGAGGGCAGAGAGCGAGAGGGCAGAGAGCGAGAGGGCAGAGAGCGAGAGGGCAGAGAGCGAGAGGGCAGAGAGCGAGAGGGAGCGAGAGGGAGTGAGAGGGCAGAGAGCGAGAGGGAGCGAGAGGGCAGAGAGCGAGAGGGAGCGAGAGGGCAGAGAGCGAGAGGGAGCGAGAGGGCAGAGAGCGAGAGGGAGCGAGAGGGCAGAGAGCGAGAGGGAGCGAGAGGGCAGAGAGCGAGAGGGAGCGAGAGGGCAGAGAGCGAGAGGGAGCGAGAGGGCAGAGAGCGAGAGGGAGCGAGAGGGCAGAGAGCGAGAGGGCAGAAAGCAGAGAGCGAGAGGGAGCGAGAGGGAGTGAGAGGGCAGAGAGCGAGAGGGAGCGAGAGGGCAGAGAGCAAGAGCGAGCGAGAGGGAGCGAGAGGGCAGAGAGCGAGCGAGAGGGCAGACAGCGAGCGAGAGGGCAGACAGCGAGCGAGAGGGCAGAGAGCGAGCGAGAGGGCAGAGAGCGAGAGGGAGCGAGAGGGCAGAGTGCGAGAGGGTGCAGAGAGCGAGAGGGAGCGAGAGGGCAGAGAGCGAGAGGGAGCGAGAGGGAGCGAGAGGGCAGAGAGCGAGAGGGAGCGAGAGGGCAGAGAGCGTGGGGGCAGAGAGGGAGCGTGGGGGCAGAGAGCGAGAGGGAGCGTGGGGGCAGAGAGCGAGAGGGGGCGTGGGGGCAGAGAGCGAGAGGGCGCGTGGGGGCAGAGAGCGAGAGGGCGCGTGGGGGCAGAGAGTGAGAGGGGGCGTGGGGGCAGAGAGCGAGAGGGGGCGTGGGGGCAGAGAGGATCGTGGCGGGCAGAGAAGGGGCGTGGGGGGGATGAGAGGGGGCAGAGAGGGGGCGTGGGGGGCAGAAAGGGGGCGTGGGTGCAGAGAGCCGGAGCAGAGAGCGGAGAGGGGGGGGGGAAGAGAGCAGGGGGATAGTTTGAGGGATGGAGAGGGGGACTGTGCGGGAGAGAGAAAGGGAGTGTGGTCGAGACAGAGGGGGTACAGGTAAGCAGGGGTGGACTGGTAAAACTTATTTTGGACTGGTAACATTTTCTACTTATCTGCAAGGCTGATCTAATGTCCTTTTTTTGCAAACTAAAAGGAAAGAGAATGTCATTGTTTAAACAATTTTTTGTTATTGTTTATGTATGTTTGTACACCTATATATATTTGTGTGCCTGCCTGTATATCTATTTGCAAAATATACTAACTTACACCGGGTTATATGAAAAGATATTAAAGCAGCAATCCAAGCCGGCAATTATTTTGTTTCATTTAACATTGTATTGAAGCAGTGAGCTGAATTCCATTAATCTCAGCTCCGGCAACCCCCTGTGACACAACAGCTTTAAAAAGCAGGGGGATATCGACATCCCCATCGGAGGAAAATATGTCTGGGAGCAGGGGGTTCCGTAGCTGAAATTAGCGGGGTTCAGCTCCAGAGACACACTGCTTCAGCCTTCTATAACAAAAAAAAAATCAATGGCTTGGATTGCTCCTTTAAAAATAGAAATAAGAGTGTTAAATACAATAAAATAACGTTACAGAATAACACTCAACAGCACATCGTAAGTTCTGACGAGCAGGGCCCTCATTACCTTTTGAATCTGTTTGCACGTGTTTGTCTTTATTCGGTATGTCATTCTGTTTATTTAATATACATAGCTATGTACCTCGCTGCAGAATATGCTGGCGTTTTACAAATAAACGATAATAATAGCCCTAAAAATGTGTTTTATAGTCCATATATTCATCCACCTTTGGTGTTGCTGCTTTTCATTGATTCTATTCCCCCGCCATCTACAGAAAGGACTTACAGCCTTTAGCCAAAGCTGTGTAATAAGACTATGTTATTCCATTAGACACGGGGTGGGCAACTCCAGTCCTCAAGAGCCATCAACAGATCAGGTTTCAAAGGATATCCCTGCTTCAGCACAGATGGCTCAATCAGTGGCTCAGTATTGGACCACCTGCTCTGAAGCAGGGATATCATTAAAACTGGACCTATAGGTGGCCCTTGAGGACTGGAGTTGGCCACTCCTGCTGTAGATGGTAGGGGCATGTTAGGTGTGCTGGGGTGGGAGGAATGGTAGTGGGTGATGAGGGTAGGTGTCCCAGGGTGGGTGGTTGGACACATTGGGAAGGGAGGTGGGGGGGGGAGAAAGAGAACTGGGAGTTACCCCCCTTGTATGCCATATGGGTTAAAAAGCATTGCCAAGCCATGGATTATAAGACTCTTTGGTATGTCAGAGGTGTGTGATAGATATTGTAGTGGTATATCTTGGAGATAAAGGAACATGGGCAGCACTCCTGTGGTCTTGTGAAATATCAAACAAGGCTTATTGATCACCTCAATCAATCTTGCATGTTTCACAAGACCACACAAGTGCTGCCCATGTTCCTTTATCTACAGATGTGCCTCCTCAACGAGGGAAAAGTTGTGCACCCATGGCAGTACATCACTGGACTTCTGAGTGTTCCTCTTTTTCATCAATAGTAGGTCCCGGGCTATGGGGTGGCACATGATCGTGTCTAATGTCAGCCTGGTTTAGGTAATAAAGACTGCAATTCATTTTTGCCGTTAGTCCGATATCTAAATTTCGTGAATAGCACATTGGTGCTCATAAAGAATGAATCGGTGGTTATATCCTCATTTACATGCTAATTTGCATTAACAATACTGCTAAAACATCAATTCTGTAAAAAATGCATTGCTTTATCAGAGGAAATATAGCTTTAGTGAACATGCCAACAGCCAAAATGGCATTAAATACTAACGCCAATTTGTTTTAGTTTATTGATTTTAGATATACAGACATAGGACTAGATTGACTTTCAGTATGGGTTACTGTAAGAATGCACGTCTATGTCTTTATGTATGTGTTTATGTATGTGTTTATGTATGTGTTTATGTATGTGTTATATATATATATATATATATATATATATATATATATATATATATATATATATATATATATATATATATATATATATATATATATATCCCACTTGGTTAAGTTATGGTGGGTAAAAAAAAAATGACAAAAACCCTCCACAGAAAAGAATATAGCAAATGGAAGTATTACTGTATCCTGTCTGCAACCCCACCTTTCACAATTATCACCCAGCACACAGTGCTTCCACTGCAGCAAGGGATTCTGGGAAATTACATTTGCTGTGTGTGTAATATGTGTGTGTGTAATGTGTGAATGAATATATATATATATATATATATATATATATATATATATATCTCAACCCCCTTATAACGCTGTACTTGGGGTCCAAAGAATCACATCACGTTATAAGCGGATCGCGTTAGAAATAATGTACAACTGTATGCATTGTACAATAAAGTATTTACGATACCAATAATCGTGTTGTAAAGTATAAATAGATATGAAAATTGGGAGCCACGCTGCCATCGCGGATTCGAATTGTAACAGATCACGTTATAACGGGGTTGAGGGTGTGTGAGGGGGTGTGTATATATGTGCATATATATATATATATATATGTGCATAAATATATATATATGTGCATGTGCGTGTGCGTGTGTAAAGATACCAAGTGCGCAAAGATATAAGGGTTAAAATCTAGTAGGTGCTGCCTAAATGCTGGTTTTAACACAAAAACCCAAATATGTATATGTGTTATTGCATTTTCTTTGGCTTTCTTTGATCCATTCAATATATATTCCAAATACACAGAATATACAAACATCTAGACTACTTATATATTAGGGTCATATATACTGTGAGTCTTTACCCCATCAATTCCCTTAATTGGGTATACTCTTGTTTTTGCGCCAAATGCAATAACACATATATCTGTAAATTTCTGTCTGCACATATCTATGTATATTTGCATATATTGGTCCAAGTCTGTGTGTATTACCTGTATTTATCGGTTTGTGAGATATGTCCCCTGCAAATAGAACATGTGCACTGTTATTTCATCAGCGACTTTACTGGATTCCTGTTTTGTTATACCTGGTATTTTCCTTGTGCACCTCACTGTAAGTATTGCTTTCGAGTGCGGGCATTTTGTATATATGTATTTGTACATGTGTTTCTACAAGTACAGTACTCTGAATAAGTATGTGTCTATGTACTGTATACAGTATCCTTGTTTGTCCTGTGTGTCTGAATCTGTGTGTTTTTGTATGTATATGTCTTGCTGTGTATGCCTGTGTTAAGTACAGTACAGCACGTGTTGGATTTAACTCAAATAAAGTGCAAGTCATATGGATTTGGGACGATCAAACATATGGTTTGTAGGATAGAGATTAAGCTTCTTTATATTAGTTGTACACTTTTAAGTCCTTTCTAGGCCTCCTGGAGGAATATAAGCAGGCCGGTGATGGGATAGAAGAGACTAAAAGGGATTTAAGGCAAATTTTTTGGAAATTCAAAATGACAGTTTTCCTGAAAAGTCCTCGTAGAAAGTTTTAAATTGATGTATAACAAGCGCAGGGGGTAGGAGAGAGCGTGACAGACACTTATGATTTATTTATAATGTTTTTATTTATGTATATTGCAATATAATTGTTTCAAATCGTCTGAGCCCCACTAGCCAGAACAGATACTTTGATATGAAGACTTATATAAAAGGATCAGACGCTTAATTTGCACTGGCACTTAAGAGGCGCACTCCATTAGTTTGCAAAAACATGTCATTAACTTCCTTACACAAATGTAACCAGAATTAAATCAAAGCTTGTGCTTTTGTTTCTTTGGAAATTAAGCTGAATTTTTTTTTCAGCTGGTCCTCTGAATGGGGGGCAATGGGAGGTAGGGTAATTGTCAATTAAATTAGAAGTGCTCGCCCACCCTGTTCCTGTTAGAATCAAATCAAGATAAGGAGAGAGGGACATTGCCAATACACACGTTTGTTCAGCACATAAATGATCACACACAGAAGGGAGTCAGAGGAAAACCTCCCAAGTCTCGGCTCCCCTTGTTCACAAACTAACTTTGAATAATGCTTTAATGCGTACATAGGACCCATATTTAACCCATTACACTGTCATAAGATCATTGTGCTTCTACATGGGACAGACCCATTAATCATAGCACTGTCATGACTGGTGATAACCTTTATCAGAAGTTATGTTTGTTTTTTGGGTACCCCAAATTAATCAGACCCCTCCGTAAAAATGGAGGGCAAGACTGTAACATAATAAATGGAGTTGGGGTATAAGTAACCCGCATATAACCCCATTTAAACCTCTCTGCGGTGGTGATAGAGGCCCCGGGAAGCAAGGTACACTTGGCATAATTAGGCCTCAGACTACCCCAGCTTCTCTATTCGCGTCCCCTCCCCAACGTATTTGCTGTACGAAAAGAAAATGTTCGCAGAATTCCTCACCTGCCTCTCTGCTCTGGCAGCGGCTTTACGACACTTTAGCAGCAGCCGCAAATGGACAATCCCTCCCCGGTTTCCATGGAAACGGATGAGGGCGGCAAATGTATTGGCCATCTTAGTACACCCAAATAAAATCGAAAGTATCCTGTTACAAAGCTCAAAAAAACTTTATTAGAGGGTTACACGACTGAAGGGTGTCCTGAACGAGTTGCGTTCAGGAACTCTCCCTTCTGACCTTAAAGTAGGTTATTTATCGCGGCAGGTGTTTCTGGCTCTTTGCCAAAATGCAAGATGGATTCTCGCGAGTGTATGTCACGGTCGCCTCAAGCACACTATCTTCTACCTCCGTTGCCACTTGCCAGAATCTAGCATGGCGACACCAACGTACCTTCGTAATTTCCGCCCCAAGCTTAGCTCTTCTATGGGGGCGGCCCCAATCAACTGGGGAAGGTCCTGTGAGCTCACGTCGCAAGTCACGTGAACAGAGATCTAAATGGTTTGGATTACAGGGGCTTCTCTGATAGTTATATCTCAAGGTGTTTATAAATATATTTATGTATTGCATACACATATGATATGCTTCCTTTTGACACTTATATACATGTATCCCTGTTAACCCTTAAACAAGATGGCTACTGGTGCTGCCCTTAACCTGTTGGCTCGCAGAGGCGTAAGGCTAAGGACCAGCTGCGGTCGGCGGCTCGCGCGGGCAACCAGCCCCTTTTCTCCAGTCTAGAGGTCCCCTCTGACTCCTTCCGACGTGGCTGACTGCGTGCTGTGACGCGTCAGCCGGCCGGTGCTGCAAGCTTCTGACGCGTGACGTGGTGCACGCGTCAGCCAATGAGGGGAGGAGGAAGGAGCTACGGGAGGGAGGCGGCTTGGGAGGGAAGTCTGTGAGGCAGCCGTGCATGGCTCTCCCTCCCTCTCCCCCCTTCTCCCGTGCATAGCTCTCCCTCCAAAAGGTTGGGGGGGAAGTGTGTGTGTTGCACAGCCCGGGGGAGGGGGCGGCAGATGGGACGGCCTCGCCCCCCCCCTCGTCATTGCCCCTGCCCCCCGACCCATTTGGCAATGCCCCCCAGCGCGCATCACAGTTCACTGCAGATTGCAAATTGCGGTGCAGTGAGTTGCATGCGCCGCCAGCAAGCAAGGCAGCCGTGCGGACGCGTGCAGCGGGGCCTCCGCCACGGGGAGCCTGGGGCGATATACTTATACTTTGGTGCAGCGCCTCCACCTGAGAGGGATCCCAAGTAGTGGGAGGAGCCCCTCACAGGACACAATAATAAACACACACTCCGTAAAATAGGAAGGCCTTTACTGGCACACATAAACCTTATGCTCTAATATCTTATACTCTAACAACTAAAGGTACAACTACCCAGGCACCTCGCAGGGCTGTATCCCACCACCATGTAACCCACACCTTGTCCTGAGAATCCCAGTCCCTCAATGTCCCGCAATGCCCACAGCCAACCCACAGTGTGTGATTGCGCGGCCCACTATTTGAATGTGTCAAAGTTGGTGCACTTGCTGTAATGGTGCCTGCCGGGCACTCCAGGACCCGGGCGCGCTGACAAGGATCAGTTGGGATCCACGATCCAGCGATGTCTTCCGGTGTGCTTTCTCCTCCGCTTGGGATGGTATCCAGCCGGATGATCCCACTTTGAAGACAGTCTCTGCTTTAGTTCAGTGGTCTGGTCCCAAACCACAATTGAAAAGAAGAGAGTGGGACACTGCTCAAACCATAATAACAGGTAAAATAAAAGAAGCAAAGAAGAAACCTGGTGCACGGAGAAATGAATATATAGCAACAGAAAAAAGTGACAAGAGGTCACAGGAGTCTCCTATAAATTGCACTCAAGGTAAGGAAATTGGTACCAGACTCGTGTGAAAGATCAAGGCATATGAAATATAAGTATAGATGAAACTAAGCCCTAAAAAGTGTCACGTTGAAGACACAACTATTTAGCTAGTCCTAATGCTCATATCATATTGAGATGTATCCTATGTAGGATAAAAGGTATCACTCCGGCTAAATAGACGAACGTATGTCCTGATCACATAACACACAAGTGTGGTAAATACATAAAAAGATATAAGTATCCACAGTATGAACCAGATAGGTCCCAGGTGTAATAAATAACGTACTGGGGGATACCAATATCCACTGAAAGACTAATGTCTAGAGTAAATCCACCAACAAATGTCACATAGCCAAAAAATATATAATGGTGACATCCACAAATACAAAACAATAAACCTTTTAATATTTGAATAATTACGCCGAAAAACAAGTGACTAGTGGGCGTCCGTGAGCGGTATCAATCGTGGAGCAGAGCTATCCCTGCTGGATACTATTGTAGCCAATCGAGCACTAGGAGCAACAAAGAGCACGGTTGTATACTTTGCAATTATTTACTGTGGTTACTTAGAAGCCTATGTGATACATACCAGATTTGGTGACCTATATTGCATATATACACAATGTTTACTGCTCATATTTGATCTGTCATATCGTGCAGAGGGTCACAGACCCCTGCACACACCTCTTACCCCTATCTTACTCCAGCTCCGTCTGACCCCTCCTCTTCCGGCCCGCGGAAGTATGTCTCCTGTCTCTCTAAGCTAGCTGCACTATTGGCTCCCTGGCATCACGTGATACACTTGCCCCGGAGCACTATGGGGCATGTAGTCCCCACGGAACCTATCTCTATGGGCTTCCGCGTACGCGCTGTACACTGCGCATGCGCAACCCTCAATTGACCACCGCGACTCCTGGCACTCCTCGCTCACATGCAACCTGCCCAAGATGGCGGCACCCTGCAGACAGGGCAACCGGAGCTTCTGGCAAACCTGTCGCCACCCACACTAACCCATGCAGCAGCGGAGGTAGGGAGGGGAGAGGCGCAACCACAGGGGACAGACTGCGGACCTGGCTACATCTTCCCCCTGGTGAAAATATCAATGTTCCCGCTTGGGGGACAGCGTTACACATTTATATAATAAAAATGCAGAGTAACCTTGTACAACTTAACACATAACTCTAAACAATATTATATAGTTCAGCAAACATGTTAATAACGGAGGCCAGCTTAGCTTTAGCCTGCGGCTGAGACTGATAGTGGGGTGCCCCTAATTGATCATAAACCACTCTAGTGGGTGGACGCCTTACTCTTTGACTCCGACGAGTCTCAGTCTCTGTAACTTCCTCAGAGGAGAGCGGTTCTGGGACTTGAGGTCCCGTCTCTCTAATAACAGGTGAATCCGCCGGAACAAAGTCTCTGTTAGGTACAAAGCTGGGGCTGCTGGGGTTGAGAGGACGTCCGACAGACGCCATGGATGAGGGTTCCTGGGGCTCATGCCCATTACCCGCTGCTCCTTCGGGAGGTGCCCTCCAGTCTCTGGTTTGGTTAGCAGCAGTTGTGTCCCTGAGTTCAGAATCGCTCTCTGTTATAGGACTGGGAGTGTCCGTAGATTCGTTGGGCTCAGAGTTGTCTACGTCAGTCTCTCGTTCTGAGCCTACATCAGCCACTTGTGGTATGAGCAACAAATGGTTTCGATGCCAAACCTTTTACCTGCCATTGATGTCATGTATGCGATACACAGGGAGGCCCGGCATCTGGGACTCTACTTCAAAATATCCTTCTCTCCATCGATCGGCTAACTTATGCTTGCCAGGAATCCCCAAATTACGTAAGAGAACAGTGTCTCCAGGCTGCAATTCCCGATAGCGAACTTTATGATCGTACCTCCTCTTGTTATTGGTGTTTAACTGGGCCGTGGCCCTTTCGGCTAACTGATAGGTACGGTCCAGGGGGAGCTTCTAGTGCTGTGCCAAGCGCTAAATTGAAGAAGTGTGCCAGCGAGTAAGTAGCTGTATTAAAGCTAGGTATCACTTTCCAGACCACAGATGTTGAAACCGCAAAGTCAATTGAATAAGTGGTCTGCGGTTTAGCTGAAGTGCCTTCTTGATACATAGTATCCTGCCGTCTCATTATCCACTTAAGCTGAATTGGTGGCGCGTGTCTGCGGTTACCGATCAAAGCGAAGACGGATACATTGTATGCCGACTTGTAACCCAGACCGATTATTGGTCAAACCGCAACCCACATCACAGAGCCCCTTCAATTAAGTGGATAACTTGCATTAGGAAAGAGCTAGCACTCTAATTTTTGGAATGCAGCTAGGTAAAAGAAACAATAAACATACATATAAGTTTTATAATTGTTGCATATGCAGAACATACATTTATAAATAAACTATTGTAATGGTGTTTTTAAATGTACAGGCAGGAACCTTTTCCTGCCAGACCGGCAATGAATCCATTAACATGCCCATATGTTATGGATGAATGAGCTGAGGGATTTTTTATCTCTGCACTTCAAAGGGCACCCTGCTAAGGTGGTGCCCCAATGTCTAGAGAAGTCCGGGGTTGAAAAGCCTCAGAGACACGAGGTGTTGGGGTGGACGGATTATTGCGAAGTATGGGCTATCAACAGTTGGTAGTCAAACCCTAGACTTACTGTCGCCAGGTAAGGGGTTGGGCTCGGTATGCTAAGCAGTTTAGGTGTCAAGTTAGCGCATGCTTTTAGCAAACCGTGAAGCAACTTCTGCCCTTTTTGTGAGCTACTAGCAAGTCTGGGATAGGTGGGAAAAGTTGTTCCCACGGGAGAATTGGCTGGGTATGTTAGAGATAGGACTCTTAACCCTATAAAAATGCCAGCAGCCCAGTCCTAGTTAGATTAATCTGAGATTTCACCAATATCCATCCAAGTACAGCGTCAGCGATTCCGGAGTGTGAAGAGTTAAAAAGGGTTAACATAACTTTGACGTATTAAACTCCCTTTGTAGGCAAATGTACACACACCATGAACTGACACTGTTGTGGCTTGGAAATGTAACCACTGTGTTTATTTAAAACACACTTTCCGTGACGTACAATTTGCTCCAGTCCTTGGTTTAAATTTAATATAGGGTGACCATATTAATCCAGATTATCAAGCACGGTCTAAAACAGTCCTGGTTTATATCTAATGTAGAGTGACCTCCTTACTACATATTATAGAGTTACATATTAATTCAGCCAGTCCTGTATTGTATCTTATGTAGGATGACCTCATGTCCTCACTGCAGATGATCATGGACAGGCTCAGAAAGTACTGTCCTATATATCGAATAAAGGGTGACCTCTTTTTGACTCCAGATTATCAGGGATAGGCTCAGACAGTCCTGGTTTTATATTTAATTTAGTGTGACCCCCTAATTGTGCAAAGATAATGTGTATCTCTATAAAGTTCTAATTAACAAACTGTGCTGTATAATGAGGCTTAGTAGCTTTATATTCTGATAAGGTACACAATGCGCTGTATAATGATACAGGGTATCTTATATATGCTGATAATGAACACGCTGCACTGTATAATGAATATCTGTATAGAGCAATAATGAACAAGTTGCATTGTTTAATGATTCACAGTATTTCTATACACTGATAATGAATGCATTGCACTGTATAATGATGTTGAGTTTCTCAATACGCTCCTAATACCCTGAAATTGAACATGGCTAAATAACCCATTATACTGTACGTCTCACTGTCATTAGGGTCACTTTAGTCCTTCACTGCTGTAGGACTTTCTGTACCCTTTATTCACCACTAAACACATCACTGTCATTTATGTCAGTGGAGCTTTTTAGCACCTCCTTTAATTTGGTTGTTTTTAATCTCCCAGCTCCCTCCCCCCTCCACTCCTCCTCTCTTCCTCTCTTCCTCTACCAGGCCTATCCCCCCCCTAGAGTGAGGACTGTAAAGTGAAAAGCAGTAAGAATAAGAGCAAGCCGAGCGCAGGAATAAGAACAGAAAAGCACATGGAGGAATAAAACCTGCACTTTGATACTGTACACACTGTGTCCTTAATTACCGGGAAGGTTTGAGGCGATCCCCGGACCTGGCAGCACCAATGCTTTTTCATTTAGCAACTACCCACTGATGTTACACACAAAAAAGTGGACCTAAAAATATATTTATAAAAGTACGTATTCCTTTTTTACATCAATTTTGTTGAATCCAGGATCGGGTCTTATTTTTTATATCATAGGTAGGATAACAACTTTTTATCTGCTAACTTGACTTCTGCTTTTCGAGATGTGTTTTTTTTTTTTTATTGTATTTCCTGCCAGATTTTGGCCATAAAAGGAAGTAATGTAACGTCTGTAAATCTTCTTCCTATTGCTTAAGGGGTTTAAGATCTTGTGTCATGAGGCACAGTACTGTTTTTTAATTTAGCTCCTACAGTAAATCTGCAACTATTTCCAAAGAGTGGAATTTTGGTAAAAAGTGCATACTTGAAAACGAGAGGTAACTCGCAATGTATTACTTCCTGGTAAAACATTTTATAAATACAATAAATATTTTTCTAGTTTGACGGCATAAAGTGTAAAATGAGGTTCATATAACTGTACCCTATTAAAGCAGCAATACTACTTTCAATTTTTTTTTCTTATTTGAATATGCAAAGCATGTGACAATGTATAATTCTACATTCTTACCTAAACTGGTAATTGTTTGGTGCGCCTGTTATAAATCTGTCAATCTTCTGATTGTGTGATTTACATAAAGGCTGCTTCAGTCAGTGTAACTCAGCAGCTATCATGTATCCTTTATATTACTAAGGTAACATTATCTATTGTTACAGTTACAGCGCAAACTGCAGGGAACAATTTTAACAAATTATCCCAAACAGAAATGTGTCGCAAGTATCTTGCACTGCTTGGGAGGTGTGTTAAAACTTGCTCTAAAAATCAAAGGATGCTTTAAAACTCATTAAGAATTACTTTGAGTTCAATAAAAACAAAACAAAAAAAGTCACAATTATCTAATACTACAGAACTGATTTAAAAAATAAATTAAAAAAAAAACGTACGATTTCACATGTTGTTGCTTTTAACAAACAGGGTTGGGATCACTGGATTTAAATACAGACCACTGGTTGTTTTTATTTGTATTGACCACACTTAAAACAAACACTTTGCACAGGAATGGGAATTTAATTAGAGATTTCTAGCTTAATATCTGAACATCGCTCTGTACCACTGTTTTGTTTTTTTAAGGGAATGTCAGGTGTTGGAGATATCCATAGATTCTGATGGTATATTTACTGTACATAAGTGTTTGTGCTGAAGGAGTTAGACTATGCAGAATATGCAGGAAATATAAGTAGTGGGTGTTTGTACTGCAATGGGATTACCAATATCCCTTAAAGACACGTATAAAATATGGAATAAAGCAGCACTTTTTCCTATTTTATACACGAGATTCGGTTGGTATATATGTAGGTTTAATGCTTTCTCAATAAGAGTTCTCTCGTGACGAGTGTTTACCTGCGGGCAGCAGAAAACAGTAATGTAGGTATCCAGGTTAAGATATGGTGTGCTTGATGTAGTATGTATATCTTTATTTATATAGCGCCAGCAGTGTAGTCAGCGCTTTACAAAGTCAATACGGTACAGGGTATTATAATACAATAATCGCAGCATAGTCAGACAATAGGAAAGGAAATCCCTACCCTGTCGAGTTTACAATCTCAATGATATGTTGTGAGATTTACAGAGACAGCAGGTGAGGGAATAAGTGCAGTAGATGGCAGTACTTGGCCACAATGGTTGTTAGGAGTGACTGCGGGTGTGGGACAGTAGCCATGAGTGCAGCCTATTGGGATGTTTCTTTTAAGAGGTGAGTTTAAAGGTGTGTCGGTATTAATGGTTAACAACATTGAGAGAGAGAATTTATGGGAGTGCTTTTTAGTGAGGGGTGTAGAAGTGGTTGGGAAAGAGGTGTGTAAATAGTGGTGCAGTGTACAAGCATAGGTGGAGGGGAGGGGAAATGAAAACGTGGATAGCAGGAGACTGAGGAAGTTGGAGAGAACAGAAAAGTTTACAAAGGAGTGAGGAAACTGCAAACAGAGACAGCAATAGATAGGGCTTAATGAGATGCAGGGAGAAAGTTAGGAGGTGAGAGTTCACAGGTATTGGAGGATAAGAAGAATAGGAGTTGGAAAATACAGGTGTCAAAATTCGACCTGGGAGGGCACTGAAGGTAGAAACAGCAGCTTAGAAAGTTAGTCTGTAGATTTATACAAATTGTCAGAGCATTTAGAAAGCTACGTTCTCACAGTTGAAGAGGTGACGAAGTGCAGTCCAGTTCTTCTTCTACTCTTCACGTCTAATTCAACTCCTATTTTAACTCCACAGACACTTCATATCTGACACTTCAGAGGTTACACAGCCATATTAATGGGTCAGTCCCATATAGCACTAATGTGATCTGATAATAGTAACATGTTTAATGGGTTAAAGGGACAGTCTCATGTTGGAGTAAACTGACCTAATGTCAGTAATATGTTTAGTGGGTTAAAGCATGGCTCTTCAACTGGTGCCACTGTGACTCAGCTGCCCAAGCAACTTGTTTAAAATTAGCAGGAGCAATTTTTTCCACAAACTTACTTGCAAGTTAAGGTAATGCAATGTAAATATATATGGTACATATATTATAAATGGTTGCAAAATGGGTCATGTTTTCTTATCTGGAGCCTTGGGTTAAAGGGTCAATCCCATGTAAAAAGCAAAGTGATCTAATGACCATGATGTGTTTAATAGGTTGGGCTCTACAACCAGGTCTACAAATGGGCCAGATAAGAAAACATCTAGGAATAAAAAGGCTTATTGGAATGTAATTTTAGATACATTTATAAGACCTGAACATTTTTATTTCAACATTTTGCAAAACTGTGACGTGTATTATATATACACTTCATATATACATTTCAGTGTGCTGACTGACCTCGTTTGGACTATATATATATAGTCCAAACGAGGTCAGTCAGCACACTGAAATAAGGCAAAAGGCAGATGCTAGTCCCATAAAGCTACACACAACATGAGAACCAATCCAAAGACCAGTAAAGGGACAGCAAACTGCACGGGGTTAATCCAAAAAAGTTGTATTCAAAACATAGATACACGTAAGCCTACGGCTTTGGATTGGTTCTCATGTTGTGTATATATATATATATATATATATTATTTTTTATATATATATATATATATATATATCAGACAAGATACAAACAGCGCAACTTAAAACAAATGTCAAATCAAACTAAAACTTCTAATTGAAATACCACACACAGAGAGGTGTAAACCCTTAATACTAACTTTAATACTAACTTTCCCTACACAACCCCTGATGAAGCCACATTGGAGAAATGCGTAGGGTGTACGCTAGCAGTGAAAGATCCAGTGAGAGACTGAATTTCCACCACGGAGCCGGCAGTAGAGTCGAGATCCCGCGAGACTACGCGATGACGTGATGACCACATGATGCGGAAGTGATCGCGGGTGAACGCCGGTGCTGGATTCGGTGTAGTACTGAGTGTGAGAGACTCAGTTATAATACTCTCAACTGCGCATTTCCCACTTACAAAGTGTGAGTGCTTTACCTGTAAGGTATTTTATAAGTATTGTTATTAAACGATTTTACACTATGTAGCCCCTCTCTCCCTGCCTTGTCCCCTAAATGGGAACCATCTCTGAGATGGAAGCTGTCTATCTAGGTTAATTACAAATAACCAGGGGATCCTGTTGCTGCAGCTACCAGAGAGTGTGAGGGATCTTCTTTTGGATGAGACAAGAACCCCAAGCTGTGTTCCCTGCCCCTGAAGTGGACTAAAGGCGTATATTAATCGACCTAACTGTAAGTGCATATCTTAAAATCTTTTGGATATCCTCATTTAGATATACTACCCTATGATTGTTTCTCTTTTCTTCTCCCCATATGTCTGCGCCTAGGTCACTCTTCTGAAAAAATATATATATATATATATATATATATATATATATATATATAAAAACAAAACAATCCAAACCATTCACAAACATGTTTCAACCTTAATGGGTGCTTGTCCGGGATGGGAAGGGAGCGAAGATAGCAGGGATACACCATGAAAAATAAAATAGAAAGCATACAATAGTGCAATAAAGTTTTTTTCAATCTGGATCTAACATATAAATCTTGGCTCTATAGCAATGCCTACTTACAGCAGGTCAAAAAGTATATCTCATTGATCTACACAATTGGTAGAAAGGTGTCAGGATCTTCGAGAAAAACAGCCTTGGTTTACAGCATGGAATGTCAGCACATCAGCTCGGACGTCAGGAGATGTTATGGGATCAAAGTCATGCAAAAGAAAGGCAGACCATGGTGTAGATCGCACATGAAATTTATATATAAAAACAACAAAAGAACTTAGGAATCGTACTCACAATGTGTACATGTTCAAAGTTCACATAGGATTTTACTTGAGGCAAAGGAGTGCCGGCTCAGTGTGGAACAGCTCACCGGGGATCTTCTCCTTAACTCACAGTAGACCGGGTGGAAGATGGCGTCTGACGTCACATCCGCTGTGAGAGTGACGGCTTCCGGTCTTGGAGGGGAGCGGTGGGGGAACTCGGCAACTCAGGAGCCTTCAGTGAAAAGAGTAGCTCTGAGCTGTGATCTCTCCTTTCCCTGCTGCAGTCTCAGGTTCCCTGAGTTGCCGAGTTCCCCCACCGCTCCCCTCCAAGACCGGAAGCCGTCACTCTCACAGCGGATGTGACGTCAGACGCCATCTTCCACCCGGTCTACTGTGAGTTAAGGAGAAGATCCCCGGTGAGCTGTTCCACACTGAGCCGGCACTCCTTTGCCTCAAGTAAAAAGCCTATGTGAACTTTGAACATGTACACATTGTGAGTACGATTCCTAAGTTCTTTTGTTGTTTTTATATATAAATTTCATGTGCGATCTACACCATGGTCTGCCTTTCTTTTGCATGACTTTCATCCCATAACATCTCCTGATGTCCGAGCTAATGTGCTGACATTCCATGCTGTAAACCAAGGCTGTTTTCTCGAAGATCCTGACACCTTTCTACCAATTGTGTAGATCAATGAGATATACTTTTTGACCTGCTGTAAGTAGGCATTGCTACAGAGCCAAGATTTATATGTTATATCCAGATTGAAAAAAACTTTATTGCACTATTGTATGCTTTCTATTTTATTTTTCATGGTGTATCCCTGCTATCTTCGCTCCCTTCCCATCCCGGACAAGCAACTATTGAAAGGAATCTGTACAAATTCCTGGAAGGTTGAGAATTTGATCAGAGATCACCTTGACACAATATTTTTGAATTTTACTTTATTTCCGTGCACTATTTAATCACAGATTGGGTGTGGTTAGCGCCGGTTACAAATCACGTTAAGTTTACTCAACTTTAATGGGTATCATCAGTGTGAAGTTGGTTGTACTGCAGGCTTTGCATTTTCAAGACAGTAGGGTTTACCATCACGTTTTAAGTTATGGTGGGTGAAAAAGGCAACAAGAAAACTCCACAGCAGTACAACAAACTTCACACTGATGATACCCATTAAGGGTGAAACATGCCTGTGAATGGTTTCTCTGGTTTTGCATCTGATTCCCATGCTGTGCTTTAAAGCTGTGTTAACAGCGAGCATTAGCTTACATGGGCTTCATGTAACAATGGATTTTCAGACAAAAGGTGACACACTGTGTGCTCATTTGCATGTCATTCCCCAGAATCCCTTGCTGCAGTGGAAGCACTGTATGCTGGGGATAATGGTGAAAGGCGGGGTTGCAGACCTGCCTAAGACATGTGAATGTGCTCACAAGTGATCTTTTTATTTGTTATATGCAATACGGTGGAGGTTTCTTGTTGCCTTTTTCACCCACCATAACTTAAAACATATATATACATGCACACATGCACACATGCACACACATACATATATATATATATATATATATATATATGCAAATATAGCTGTATGCTCATCTGCATGTCTTAGGCAGGTCTGCAACCCCGCCATATATATATATGTGTGTGTGTGTGTGTGTGTGTGTGTGTATATGTATATATATATATGTATATATATGTATATATAGCAGGACCAGAGTTTCCAAGGGCCACATCAAAGCCCTTCATGGATTACATTTGGCCCATGAGTCACCAGTTTAAGAGCCGTAGGTTAAAGGTTCAGTTTCACATACAGGCAAAGTGACCTATAGATAGTTACATGTTTACTGGATTAAACTGTCACTCCCAAATAGGAAGAAAGTGAACTAATGACAGGGCCGTGTTTATTGGGACCATTTATGTATGTATGTATATCTTTATATGTGCCATCTATGTACATAGCGCTTCAGAGCATTAATACAAGTGATAGTGGGCGTAGAACGAGCACAGCCGGAGAAATCCTGCTTCTGGTATCCAGAGAGGGAAAAATAGCCAGGCAACTCCAAACTGAAGAAATGATTAATTTATTGCAAGCTTGACATACAGTAAAAACGGACTACATGAACGCACCTACGCGTTTCATGCAACAGCACTTTATCAAGGTGTACCTATCACCTTGAATTTACACCGGATGGATTGCACACCACGGATGATGAGTGTCCCATGGAATGTACAGGTAAAGAGCCGCAGTGCCTTATTATCTCCTGTACACAATGGACATTATCCTTTATATATTTACTATCTGGTTGGGTATTTATTGAAGTGTATACAGTTGTGGATGTCATGCAGGCTCCGCTAGACACTTATCCCTTCCAGTTCATTCATCTTGTCATATTGGGGACACTCCATCTTCATCTGGACATTTACTCATGATTTAATTATCTTCTACAGATGGAACTAGTTTCATTTGTTGAGCACTACACTCACCATATTCTCATTAATACAAGTGACATAATAATATAACACATAATGGGAATAAGCACTTGAGACATAAGGAGTCCCTGCCCACGAAGAGCTTAAAATCTAAGTGGTAAGTAGGAAGAATGTACAGGGTGAGACACTAGGAGGGTGTTCTAATAAGTGTGTCTTCAAGGGGCCACGGTCAATCTATGAGGTGTGTAGTATCCATTGAGCTACCCATATGCTTAGTTAAAGAGGTGGGTATTAAGATGGGCCTTAAAGGTGGAAAGAGAGGGTGCTAGTCGGATACTGAGGGGAAGAGCATTCTCGAGGCATGGGCCAATGAGTGAGATAGGTTTTAGGTGGGAGAGGGCTTTAGATACAGAAGGGGTAGACAGAAGAATTTATGTCATTAAACACATCACTGTCCTCTCCCTTCTTTGGTCTCACAGGAATACAGTCTCATTCTGGGGATTGAGGAGGAGCAGAGATGAGATGCTCACTGAGGAAGAATGTGGCTGTCAGTGTATCATGTCTGATACTGTTACTGTTGGTCAGCTTGAGAATGAGGGAGGACGAAGACAACATAGCTGTGAGTGTGAGAGGGAATAGGGAATAAGGTGAATGTGAGCCATGTATGTGCTGCATATGTCTCGTGTGTATGCTGCATATGTCTTGTGTGTGCTGTGTATAGCTATATCCTAGCTATATCCTGTATATGATTTATATTTGTGCTGCTTATGTCCTATGTTGTGTATGTCCTTTTGCATGTGCTGCATTACAGCTACCTCTTTGTGGAGCACTTTGCATTCCTCCCTGTTCTCTGTCCCTTCAGAAGACAAGCCTATCTCGGGATCTAGCTCTGCAAGAGCTGCGCTCTGCCGGGAACTACCAGAGGTTCCAGGAACTGTGGAATGCGTCAGCTCCTATCAATACCTCCTACCTGTATCTCGCAGGATTCCCCTCAATAAGCAGGAGTGAGTATGGCGTGCAACCCTATAAGGTTAATGTAGGTCCTCCAATGACCTCAAGGAGAAACGTAGGATCCCTCAAGATCTCCTTAACTCAAGGCTTTTATTATTAGTATATTTTTCTCAGATAGCGCTAACAATGTACAGTCGATGCAGTACATTAAACGTAAACAGCTGACATGTGGAATAGAATTGGAGACATCCATGTCTGAGGCAGTGTCCTTATCAATAAACTAATCTTTTGGGGTCAATGTGAGGTATTTTTTGTGGACTTTGTATATTTCTAAATCTCAGACATCTCTCACATTAGATGAAACTCATGTAATAACAATGTTTTTCTTGTATAGCGCTGACAGTGTACACAGCACTGCACATAGAATTTTGAATGCACAATGAGTCTCTGCCGTATAGAGCTTACAATCTATTTTTTGTTATAAAAGAATAAAGAAAGAGTATTTGAAGCGCTAACAATAGCAAATATTATTCTAAAATCTTCAAAAATATATTAGTGGGTAGTATTACTCTCAATATTAATTTGTACGGTACTAATATTGATTCAACCACACCCCAGAAAAATATTGTAATCAGATAATTGTAGTGTCAAATTATTTTCCATGTATGCAAGTGCCTGCTATTCAAAATTTTCTCTATTTGCTCAATTTGTACACAAACGTTAAGTGTTAGTTGTTTCTGAGGGATTCCCTCTGTGCTGTTGCGTTGGATGTTTTGACAAGTACTAACTGGGAAAAAAAAGCACAGACAGAACGAGCCTTAGGCTAGGTCCATAGTGCCTTCTCCCGAGGAGGCGTGCGCGGCCGTGACGTCACCCGCTTGAAGCGGGTGCGTTTTTTTGCCATGGTACACACGCCGTCTGTGGGCGTGTCTAGGGGCGTGCCAGTGATGTCTCCGAGCTGGTTCGCCCTCATTGAGCGAACCGCTCACGTGACCTGTCTGTCGTACTGAGAAATCAGCTTAACTGATTTCTCACGCAACGCGCGCCCCCTCCTCCTTCCGCATAGACGCCCCCGCACGCCGCATGGACGTGAACATTGCCTTAAGGCAGTCTGTTCGCTCAGCATGTGGACGCTTCCGCACGGTCTGCAGTACCATGGCCCCAGTCTTTTGGTGTAGTGTATTTTAGAAATGTTAGGAAACAAAGTAACCTTATACACTTACAATGTTTTGGCTCTTAGCATGTATTTCATCACTTAATTGGCCTCTGGGGTGCCTTACAGAGTCTGAGCGATGTGAGGTCTAGGGGTCTCCGTGGGTGGTGTCTAGGATTGCTGCTGCAGCCATTTCCTGCTCTCTTTTACTCACTGCTTCTCTCCTGCTTCACTCTTATTTTCTCTGTTTTAGCGTTCTTTTTTTATACTCCGTTCCTCTGTGGCTGCAATCTCTGGTATCCAACGCATTTTGTACAATGTCTTAGCAATTCGGCAGGGATATGGAAGTGTGCTAGCTCTTTAGTTCAGTTCATTTCAAAATAGTTATTGGTGTAATTAAGAGGATATATTAGGCTTCCAATTAATACAGTATGTAATTGTAGGTTGATTGCCTTTCTAATTATATAAAACAAACTTTTAATAGTATACTTTTGTCACAGGAGACCAGGACCTTTAACACTTTTATACCGGGATCATTCACTAGGCAAAACAAAGTAGTGGAATAAAATGTAGTTTATTCAGGTAAACCTGCGTACACACAATGAATACACAAAATACAGACAAAAAACACACTTACTGGGGCTCTGGGGGTGAAAATTAGGCTAAAATCGGTGCAGGGCGCCTGCTTCGGAAGGCTTACCCTGACCAGGATCTACACCTGGGCTTCCTGGTCCTCTTTTCGGCTGGAAGCTCTAGCCACGACCGCAACATTTTAGTACAATCTATACGTAATAAAGGGATGGAAACTGATAAATCCATCTTATCTCGTTCTTGATCCGAACTTGATAACTTCAAGGGCTAATAATAATATACAATTAACAACAGGGATTACACCTATGTCCTGTTACGCCTACAAAATTGGCTATATAGGAGGAGATCTACCGGTGTTATCTTGTAAATCAAGCTGTGTGTGTTTCTCATGTGAATAAATACCATTTATTTTATCTCACGTTTTGTCAATCAAAGGATCCAGGTATATTTTCGTAAGGTAAGCACTGGTCTCCCGTGACAGTATCTGAGCTATGCACTTAATTACTATGTGGGGCAAAGTACTTTGGCACACTAGATTTGGTTATAAATTTGAAAAGCCTGCATGTGTGCCGTTTTTGCTATGTGCACAGAAAGCTGAATCATTTCAATAGCATTGAGTACTGTGTGTCAATACTGTGTCTCTTGGGAACAGCTTCAGTTGATATATGCTTGATACAGTGTTGCACTTTAGCAACAAAGACTTGCTGCGTATCCAGTGAAAATTATACTGGTAGTATACTGAAGGGGATTTCCCCCAACTCTAATGTGTAACAGCTAGATACTGCTGTTTGCTGCCGTGGTTCGCATCTAAGACCACCCAGCTATTAGTCATTCGGTAGCAGTATCTACCTCTGATTTGATATGCCGTAAGCAAGTGTGGTATATACACAATTATATTAATAATTGTAGATCTACATTTCCAGCATTCATGCACACGTATGATACATCAACACACAAATAGCTGGTTACACTAATTCTGCAATTCGGCTAGCTTGATCCTCATCACCGAGGTTTTTATTCACTTTGTAAATAATGTACACACCTTGTGTCTTATATATGTTAAATAACATTTTATTATTTTGCGCCACTCCCCATTGAGGCAGTTCCTGATCAATCTCCCCAATTAATCCTATTATAGTCACGTCTGAAAACCAGTAACATCCCCCCATGGTTTTGTCTCACATTTTATTAGGAAGAGTGCAGCTATTTGGGACCCTTTCCTGATCTTCTCTGATCAGACCTTGTAGTCTACACTGTAAAATATCACAGGATACTCATCAGCTGGTTCTCCATATCAGAAGGGAATCCTGAGGTCCTAGAGAAATCATCAGAGAAGATAAAGAGAGAAACAGGCACACGGACTTGCTGAATAAAGACTATTTATTGTGCCAAATAGAACCAAAGTTTTGGCTGTAAATAACAGCAATAACAGCCATGCTCCTTCCGCAGCCAGCAGCCTATGTCGCCCTGCGTGACATCAGAACGCTGACTTCACCACGTACAAGACGGAGATGCCGGCGGTTGTCATGGCTATGAGGATGTCGAAGCGGAGGACGGGGAAATCCCCATGGTGCACTGTGCTATAGCAAAAGAAGCCATACAATACATATAAGCAGTGGTCGACAAGTCACCAAAAAATCTACTCGCCGAAAAAATCTACTCGCCACCTAGTACCACATGTGTGCTGCTTGGGCCAATAGGAGCTCGCCACGATGTTAAATCCACTCGCCCGGGGCGTGCAAATGTATAGGTTTGTCGAACACTGCATATAAGTGAGTGTGACTGAAAGTAAGAGGAGAGAATCCCCCCTGGGGAAGCAGCTCAACACCTACATATACAGTATTAAAAAAAAAATCACATATAAGCATTAAAAAAATAGATTGGATCATATACAGAGAATGTTAATAAGTTACTAACAAGGAAAAATTTCAAATGAAAAATAACTAACATGGTATCGCTGTTGCTTGAAATCCATGAGATTACATTCAAAATAAAGTGAGTATATTGATCACAATATTAGTGTGATTAAAAAGGGCACAGAGCCCACCATTCTAGTTCAGCACTTTTTAGAATGCAGACATACTGTTTCCGCATTTAGGATTATGGGTATAGAGACCATACCACCTAGACACGGGGCCCCTGATTGGGATACATCCTTCCTCAGAATAGAGGCTTATTGGATCCATACATTACAAACTAGTAATGGTGGGAGACTCAATAAGCAATTACATTTAAAATGGTTTCTTGATAGGAGATAATTTTGTCTCCTTTCAGTAGGGTTCATTTTGTCCTTCTCACCTTATTTTGAATTTAATCTCATGGAATACAAGCAACAGCGATACCTTGTTTATTTAAAAATTTTCCTCATTAGTAATGTTTATTAATATTCTCAGTATATAACCCAGTTTTTTTATGCTTATATGTGATTTTTTAATACTGTATTTGTAGAGATGATGAGCTGCTTCCCCTGTGGGGATTCTCACATCCTACTTTGTCACACTCACTTATATGTATTGTATGGTTACTTTTTCTATAGCACAATACACTGTGGGGATTCCCCTGCCCTCCACTTTGGTATCCTCGTTGCCATGATGGCGGGAGATGCTTCTTTCTTGGCGTCTCCGGTGGCCATGACGACCGCCGGCTGGCATCTCTGTCTTGTACGTGGTGATGTCAACGTTCTGAAGTCACGCAGGGCAACGTCAACTCGAGGCAACGAATGGAGCATGGCAGGGTAAGTAATTGGTTTTGGTATATATATGTTTAATATTTGTATGCCCTGTAGCCCTCACCTTGACAAAAGCTGTTATTTGTAGCCAAAACGTTGGATCTGTTTCGCACAATAAATTGTCTTTATTCAGCAAGTCCATGTTTCTGGGTTTGTGTGTACCCCATTCACATACGTGTAAAGAGGTATATTACCCCCTACATACAACCAAACACTGCCTCCTCTACCCACCCTTATGCATCACCTATGTAGAATTCCCTCAAGACACCCCATATTTGTCTTTTCCAGAATACCTCACAATTGGACTGTCTTCCGTGAAAAGGAAGGGCGGGAACTACCTAGTGGAGACTCTGAGATCCATATTCCATCAATCCAGTGAAGAGGAGCTGAAGGAAATTGTAGTTGTCGTCCATCTCGCTGACTTGGACATGGAGTGGAATGCCCATGTGTCGGAGGATATCTCTAGAAAGTTCAGCCAACATATAGTCATGGGGTGCCTCCTCCTCATCCACGCACCTCAGGAACTCTATCCGCCCTTGGAGGGTCTTAAGCGAAACTACAATGACCCAGAAGACAGGGTGAAGTTTAGGTCCAAGCAGAATGTTGACTATGCCTTCCTGATTAACTTCTGCTCCAATCTGTCTACCTACTATCTGATGATTGAAGATGACGTCCGTTGCTCCAAGTCCTTCTTCACGGCCATCAAAAAAGTGGTGACTTCCAAGGAGGGATCGTACTGGGTCACTCTTGAATTCTCCAAACTGGGATATATTGGTAAGCTCTACCAGTCTAGAGACCTGCCCAAGCTTGCACAGTTCCTGTTCACCTTCTACCTGGAGATGCCTTGCGACTGGCTCCTAGTCCACTTCCGACTGCTTTTGACCCAGAAAGATGTACTCCGGTTCAAGCCATCTTTGTTCCAACACATCGGGCTGCTCTCCTCTTTCCAGGGAATGGTCAACCGGCTCAAAGATGAGGACTTTGAAGAGGATTCTTTTGACATTCCTGATAATCCAGCTGCTGACGTGTTCACCAGTATCCCAAGTTTCGAGAGCTACCATCCCGGCCGAGCCTATGGCAGCGCAGATGGATATTTCTGGGGCAAATCTCCTGCAGCTGGAAATTATTTTACCATAGCCTTCCAAAAACCGGTACGTCTTGCCAGGGTCTCGGTGAGGACAGGATCAGAGGAAAGGAAGATGGATTCCCTACACCAGGGGCGCTTTGAAGTTGGCAACCAGCAAGATAAGAATGGAAAAGACTGTTCCAACTACATCCAAATCGGGAGCTTTGAGGAGGGGAGATTTGAGAAGAAAGGTTTGGAGGATATGGTTACCTTCCCTGTGGCGTGTATCCGGATATACGTGACCCAAAGCCAAAATGAGTGGTTGATCATCCAAAGCATAAACGTCTGGACTAAGCAAGGCACCTAGGTGAGCCATTGTTGGCAGAATGAGCAAGTCAATCGGGTTCCAAAATGACCGTCAGTTTTGCAAAAACACTGAGGTGCAATGTATTCACACTGAGCATCTACAGTAGGTATCTTGAGGTTGTATTGATTGGTCATGAGATATTTAAGTGGACCACCATTGTACTTGGAGCTGTCAACTACTTTTTTGGTATGGTTTTCAAGACAGATGTGGTTTATAGACAATTGGAGTCCCTCTCATGCTTTATTCAAAAGCCATATTTCAATCAAGAACTCAACCACAGATCAAGGACATTTAAACCCGTGGACCTTAATACTTTGATATGCAGAAGTGTCTTCAGATGATTCATAAATCATGATCTATACCTGCAGAATAACTTCAATTTCTAAGCAGAAATCTTGGAGAACAGGAAAGCAGTTGGACTCCTCAATGGCAGAGCTTCTCAATGTTTTGCATCTCATGAACCAGTATGATAATAATTGTGTGGATGCCTACAATACTTACTTAAAGCAGTAATCCACTCTGTCCCCCCAACTAGCACTGACCTACTGAAAGGTACCCAGACTGGGAATGAGGACCACATTTTAAAGGGTTTCAGGGACCACCACCATAGCAATCTATGACCAATGGTGATCCGTGACCACAGCTGTTAAGACTTCTAGAAACAAAATGTAAAAGATCTTTGTCTGTTTCTCATATCTACCTCAATCCAGGTTTCTGAGCCCTCACTGACCTTAATAATGTCACATGTAGAAGGACCTTTAAAAGGCCAGGCATCTACACCCCAATTAATTATAATCTTTAATGTGTTGTGATGTCGGGTAATAACTGTTTTAATAATCAATATGATTATTTTAAGGGTAGTTAGGACTTGCTTCATATATTAACCGTACAGTTATTATCTGACATTGAAACTTTTGGACTAAAGTTTTTATTGATAGGAGTGTAGCTGGTCATTATATGCTATTCAGCGCTCCATTTTATTTTCCAACTGTTTATTTTGAGATTTTTATGGGGTACAGAAAGGAAAAAAAAAAACATGATATCAGCATAACATTTGGGAATACAGAAGAAGGAATAGAGAACATGAAGTCACAATGACATATTTTGCTATTGGGGGGGGAAACAAAATAAAGCATTGAGATTACAGCATCAAATGTTTCGTGACATGCGAATGCGATGGGGAGAGGATAAAGGCAGGTAAAAGGAGGAGGACAAAAAAAGAAAGGGATAAACGAAAGGGAAGGCCTATCTCCAAACATTGAACATGGCCCTGGTACATGAAGATATGTGGCCTGCCCTGTTGGCCGTCCGCATCAGTCCAGAGCTCATCTTGGGTTGACCTGTTTTAGCCACTATAGTTGCATCCTTCTGCATCAATTTAAAAACTGCTAAATATTGCCTGCACAGTTGATCGAAGCACCCAATGGAATCGCGAGACCCAGATTGAAGGGAACCCTTCCACCTGACCTGCTGAAAAAAGGAGGACATATTAGGAGCCGGGGGAGGTGGATTAGCGCTAGACATCCTGGCCCGGTGGATGGATGCCACTGGAGTCCAGTAGACGCAGGAGATCGCTACAGCCGCAATCAAAGGATTCTGGTAGCAGCATGACATCAGAAGGACGAGGAATCACAACTACAGATGTTTTGAAAAGACTTGTATTTGGACTAATTTTTTATTTGGATTATCTATTGGGACTTTTACTAATTGTGTTCACACCAATATTGAGAACAAAAAGGATTGGGGATAAGGAGTGATCAACTAGAATCCATAATAATAAGTGAAATAATCAGTGAAAATCATAATAAGTGGATGCCACTGTGAACTGAAAGTGAATCAGTAAAGTGGTGAGCACACTAGACTGTGTGCTCTGAAAGAAATTCACTTAAATGCACACCACTTGCAATTTTTAAAATATAACTTTTAATCATATTTACTTAAAACATGTATTAACGATTGTGAGTATAACATTAAATAAAAAAATCAATCAATAGTAGAACGATATGCACATAAACTCCTTAGTCCACTCAGATGTAATAATATTGTTTACTGAGATAGGAGGTAAATGGCGTAATTCAGTGAAGATGGAAATACAGTACCATCAAGGAGCCAGAGCAAGATTACACAATAATACACCTAGTGAATATTGGGGTGGAAAGTAGACTGAATATGGAACTTAATCAATACTGATTTTAATGACAATAGGTGTAGATAATAAATGAAAAATTATACCATATCTCCCCTATTGTAAAGCCAAAGGGGGAAAGAAAAGAAGGTAGAAGCAATATACTACCTTCCAATATATAATATATAATATATATATATATATATATATATATATATATATATATATATATATATATATATATATTGGATGTAGGCGAGGTATAAGTTGTAAAATGCCCCTAAACAGAGAGCCAAAGTAGCACACCCCTGCACAAGCAGAGATAGCAAAAGCTGTAATAGATGGCTCAGTATACAGTATGCTGCCTTGCAGTATATATAGGGTGTAGGCAAGATGGATGTAATAAGAACCAATTATATATCAGGCTGTAAAGGGTGGCTAAGTATGCAATATCCTGCCTCAAGATTAATATATAAAGTGCAGGCTAGATATAGATGGGTATAATGGCCCCCAATTATATAAACCAGGGCACACAGTATACTGTGAGTCCAAGCTGACAGTCTACCATGAATCAGAGCTGCCACAGGCCATCAAATATACCAAAAATACTTGCTATTGCCTACTTGAACTGGATAGCATAGGGTAACTAATAACCTCAAAAGTCTCCTATCTTAATATAATAATATGATATAATATGATAGCTCATAATGCTCCAGACACTGAAATACTTGTTTTACTAAAAGCTAACACAGCTCCATAACGGAAGCTGATGATGTCATTGCGTGCCCTACACACATTTCCCTCCAGCCATGGAGCTTCGTCAGGGACATTTTTGCAAATACAGGTAAGCAGAGCTATATAAATGGGATAGGTTGCCATGGTAACATAATTAGTAGTTCAAACAGCGCTTGCGTGCGATAATATACTCAATGTGTCTACATTTGAAACAGTACGCATGCGTAGAGCCATAATCACTGATAACTGACAAAGGGTAAAATCATAACTTGATCTATAATAGCGAGGAGAAATAGATGGAAGCTTAGACACCGAGGTAATATATCGCGCATATGCAAATGCGCATTTGTATGGAGATAAACCTGCTCTCACCCAGATCGACAGTACGCATGTGCTGGGAGATAGACATTCTCTCACTCAGAACACAGAAATGCGCATGTGCAGGGAAATAGACGTTTAGTCACCCAAATCAAAGTAATGCGCATGTGCAGGGAAACAGAAATCCTCTCACACAGATCACAGTAATGCGCATGTGTAGAGAAATAGACATTCTCTCATCCAGATCACAACAATGCGCATGTGTAGGGAGATAGATGTCCTCTTACTCGTGTCATAGTCATGCGCATGTGCGCGGAGATTGACATTAACGCGCATGCGTAGGGAGATAAATATCACCTCATTCAAAGTGCAGTGATGCGCATATGCAGAGAAATAAACATTCTCACGCTCACTCAAATCGCAGTGATGCGCATGTGCATGGAAATAGATGTTCTCTCACCCAAATCCCAAAAGTACTCATGTTTAGAGAGATGGATATTATCTCACCCAGGTCACATATCTGTCCAAAAAAATCCAATTACTACAACATTAAGTTATTGATACATTTAATGACCATCACAGTTACTTGTTCCAATGCCTACTGATTCAATGTGCAATACTAAGTTCTATTTGACACTAAATAACATTGTGAAGTCAATGGATGATGGGCAATTGGGCATCACTAATTTTAGCCACATAGAAACAAACTAATTCATGTGACATGCATGAAATTATCTAACATTTTTGTAAATTCATAATGAATGTGCTTGATTTAAGGCAACAACACTATTTATATGTTGCTGCTACTTCACATGTGTATTAGTATTGAAGTCCAAAGTCTGTCTATTTCAGTCACACTTGAAAATGTCACAAGGTCATATGCAAGTGTACTTATGGCATAGAAGGTGCTACACTATTATATAATAGTCTTAATTGAGGGGATCACCTTCAATTAATGGTAATGACTCCTGGGATGCAGGGGATGCCATATATGAGGTGACCTGGGCTGCAGTTGCGGGCACATCTGATCCGAGCTGGGATGCTGGGCACACTGTGGAGTATATAAATGTATTTGTTACCAAGCAAGCATATGAACGTTTAATTCCATGAAACATTAACATTATTAAAGTATCACCTATCCAAATATTACAATTCATTTAAGTGTGAAAATCACCACCTGTTTATAGTACATGGCAAGAATGTTTGTATGTAACTAATGAAGTATCTCCATTTATGTAAATATATTATCATATAATAATTTATAAATGTATGAACGTGTGGGTTATAGTGTACATTTATAATCATAATAAATATGAAACGATGACAAAATAATGTTGACATGTATTATTAAGTAATGACATAGTTAATTGTTGATTATTAATAATTGATGAAAGAGTTGTGAAAACAACAACCAAACTGTATTACAATGAAATTTTTTCTCATCAACACAAATAATTACCTGGGGAAAACGGATGATCATACACCCCGATATCAAGATCCCCTGGCAATCCTTCAACCTGGATTGGCGGCAATCTTGCACTCCCACGGAGTCAGGCTTAAATTGGGTGCAGATGGTCCGCCCCCTGTGCCTGAAGCATGTAAATGTTGTTTTTGTAATTTGTCTTTCACTTTCCTTTTGATATCGTCAAACCTCTTGCGACAATTATCATGACTTCGAACTTTATTCCCACAGCCAGATACAGACACTCAAATGTGTTCCCACAATTCCCTCTTCACCAATGCCGATGTCTTTCCTTTAAATATACAATAAAATAAACTTGATCATGGACATATCTTCCAATTTATGTTTGTTTCAAATGTCAATGTGTGGACTCGGCTAACATTTATTTGAGATGATGTTTGCCAGAGTGTATGTTAAGCACATGTATATAGAAACTATTTGTAGGCATACATCTACAATTAATATAGATGTAACTATAATATTTCAATAATATTGTACAGTGCATCTATTTGTAACATGGATGCTAACACTATAATATAACATGTTTGTACATATACACAATGACTATGTTAATGTCAGTTCTATGTGAATGACTACTAATTATATAATTGATTACAAGATAAATAGTGAAATTAATTGAGAATTAATTTCTTACCTACTAAATGACCAAACAGACGATCATAATGCTCCAAAATACAAGTCACGAGGACTCTGTTTTCCTCCTCGTTAAATTCTACACTCCTTTTTTTGGCAATAGTATTCTCCTGTCCAGATCCAACCACTGACGTTTCCTGCTGACAACTCTCTCCGTCTTTCAATTCAAGAGAGGGCTGGAGAATTGCACTCTCACCTCCAGCAGCCACACCACCACCACCAGTCACCCCACCACCAGGCACCCTACCACCACAGCAGTGACACCACCATCACTCACAAGCCTACTCCCACTCCTCCCTTCCATACCTCTAACACTCACAAACAAAATGACACACTCAAACACTTTCAAACTAACAAGACAAATTTTTTTTTATTTAACCCAAGACAACACTATCACAATTCAATCCAATCCAAATATAACAACAATCTCAAATCCTCACAAATACTAGCTCTGTCTGCCTCTCACTCACTACTCCAAACACAGAGAAAGATTAACCATAATACACAATTTAAATAGGACGCTCAACTAATTGAAGATCTTGCGAGTCGCGCACAATGCAAAACAAAAAAAAATACCGCCATTTACATGCAACGCCATTTCCTCTTGTTCCCGCTGATGCGGATCACTCCACTGACTAATCACCATGTTTACAAAAGTTGCTCTCACAGGGATTCGGGCCTTTCTGCATACCGTGAAATCCAAACGCCAAAAAATGGTGAATCAAAACAAGCAGCAGATTTTTTTCCCGGAGCTTTCTGCATAGACCCCTTAGTCGTGTGGGGCTGGCAGCAAGCATACGCGTTCTCGTGGATGGCATATATTCATCGGCTTTGCTGGACACCGGGTCCCAAGTGACCATTGTGTACCGGCCTTTCTATGACAAACATCTTAAACACCTGCCCTTGCAGTCGGCGGACAAGATGAAGTTGTGGGGACTCAGCAATGAGGACTACCCCATCGACAGCGTGGTGAAGGTTCGGCTGGAAATACCACAGCTGAATACTGGCAAGACTCACACCATGGATGTGGAGGCTCTGATATGCCCCAAGAACACCCAAGCTCCACGATCATATTGGGAACCAACACGGATGTGGTGATCATCCGAGCGTACCTGCAAGAGGTCGACGAACTACCCCTCTCTGCCCTACAAATTCATCTTGCACTAAGTGAAGAGTGCTGCAAAATATCGGCACAAGATGGATATGGGTACCTGTTTAATCATACCCAAGGATTGACCGAGATTCCACCATGGGAAGTGAGGATCATGTACGCAGTGTGCTACTATCCGGGCTGAGACGACGACGATCATCTCTTCTCTCTAGAGAGTACGGCAGAGGAAGACGCCAACCGCAGCTACAAGCTTGTTCCCGAAGTACGAGAATGGAAGTCCTCACTACTGGGGAATATCAAGGTGTTTATCCAAAACATCTCTCCTTACACCATGCCCATTGACCAAGGACAACGGTTAGGTAGGATATATCCAGTTACCCCCGTCGAGACGATGGCCACTCAAGTGAACACTGCTGCAGTGCAAGATCAACCAGATGGGCTGGCATTTGACTTCGGGAAATCAACCCTGTCCGTCTAGTGGAGGGATCAGCTAACGGCCAAATTGGAAGAAAGCCGGGACGTGTTCTCCAACAGCGAAATGATCTGGGTATAAGGTGTTAAAAGTGCTGGTCTCCCGTGACACTTACCAACTGCCCTTGGCACAGAATCGACTTGATGCCCGACCCCGATTCTGCGCTCGACTATTTCCAATCCGAGTTCTTAAAACTCTGTGATACCCATGCCCCACTACGCAGAATAAGAGTACGGGGCCCACCTTCCGTGGGTTACATCTTAATTGATTGGGTTACCTAGATTACTGATCCAGGCTGTAAAGGGTTAACTGCTTGGTGGTGTGTGTGTGTGTGTATGTTTATGGTAATTTCCATCACCATTTTCTGGAGTGTTTAGGGTGAAATAGCATCTAGTGTTGGCATTTTCACAGAGGTGACAGCATCTTTAATTAAGTGTGTTACTCCTCATTGTTTCTCTACATTTTTATATTTTTCATGCATTGTATTGAGCACGAGTGAAAATCCCAGCGCCAAGGAAGACACTATTTGCAAAGACTGTTTCTATGGGATTTGGATAATCCCAGAGGACTCACGGCTGCCGGACTTTACGATGTAAGTGGATACTCTTTAAACTTTTTTCTTGATATATTACTTGATTTTATGTTTATGTTACATTAGATTGTTTGCAAACATTTTGTATATTTGATTTGTGGTATAGCGCTATAGTTGTGTAATTGCCAGCTTGTATCTTTCAAAACTAAAGTGAATATATATTATATATATTATTATCTATAATATATAATATATATTATCTCTAACTGTGCATGCTATGTATTGTATATCATGTATACCCTGTTCACTTAGGTAACTGTATTTGTAACCATGTATTATTTGTCATCTTAACTCTATGCCCAGAACATACTTGAAAACGAAAGGTAACGCTCAATGTATTACTTCCTGGTAAAATATTTTATAAATAAATAAATATTGCTCTATTTAACCTTTTACTACAACTCCTCCTATTGCTCCATATACCTGCACACTATACCACCTCTCATTGCTTCATATAACCTCTCCCTATAACTATTGCTCCATACAACCCCTCCTATTGTTCAATTTAACCTTTTACTATAACTCCTCCTATTGCTCCATGTAACCGCTCCCTAAATCTCCTCCAATCGCTCTATATATTGAGAGAGGCATATTGGTGGTAGCTCAGAGCCACACAGTAGACCAGCCTTCCCCAGGTTTGGCAGTGTCTGAATACAAACACAACCCCAAATGTATTCCCTAAAAACACCTAAAAAGCGGCAGAATCCTAAATAATTCTTGTTTTCGGAATTGCCCGCTGTTTCCGGGAGAATCTGTGGCTGCTATTTTCCCTCCAAGAATCCTCTGGTTTTCTTTCCCTCCCTGTTTATTGGCTCAAGTGAGAGCAGTGACATTATCAGACTGGTATAAAAAGTGTAACGCATCTACCCCCCCCCCCCCCCGGTCGCAGATCGGACCCCTAGGGTGTACGGTGGTCTGGCTACATATGTCTGGGTGGTGCATACCTGCTGGCAACAGGAGGGCCTGAGTCTCCTGCGATGGGATGGGGGACAACAGGGACAGGTTTCTGGGGTTCTTGCCTTCATTCCTTAGTGGTGATACAGCGCCTCCATCTCTGGCAAGCCCTATCAGGGTAGGGTGAAATCCTTCCAGAGAACCCCTCGATGGGGCGAGAGATTTCAGTCTCACGCAAGTCTTTTATAAAAGTAGCAACAGTTCCTTTATTGTACACAGCAGCAGCACAGCAGTAGTCATCAGGTACAGCAGGTTCTCTCTCTCCAGACTGTACCTCTTCAGGATGGGCTGTCTGGGACTCTCACTGATCCCTGCCACCACCCCAAGTCACAGGCACTCAGGGTGGGGCCAGCTCTTCCCTCAACCCCTACGCAGGGTGAGGGGCCTTGGTCCACCACAGTTCTATAAGCTCTACTCAGGGCCTGCCTGAGCTCCTCCAATGTAACACACTAATCCTGTACAACTCATTACTCAGAACTGACACACACTAAATTGACTGTGCACTGCCCTTTATGACTTTGGCAGGCCCCTCCCCTATGTCTCTTGCCTTAGACACAGAGTCAGGTGGCCTACCTCCACCACTCAGGGCAGGGCTTGAAGCGGGGGAAACCAATGATAACTACGGGCAGCCTGCCCTTAGCAGGGCTTACACCAGTAGGAGGATAGACGTATAGCCCATTTTCTTACCAGGGCTACAAAAGCAAAAGCGTCATCTACTCTGACTCAGGCCCTCATTCTCTCCCGTCTCGATTACTGCAACCTCCTGCTGTCCGGCCTTCCTGCCTCTCACCTGTCTCCCCTACAATCTATCCTACACGCTGCTGCCAGAATCACTCTATGTTTTCCTAAATCTGTCTCCGCGTCTCCCCTCCTGAAATCCCTCTCCTGGCTTCCGATCAAATCCCGTAACACACACTCAATTTTCCTCCGCACTTTTAAAGCTTTACACTCTTCTGCCCCTCCTTACATTACAGCCCTAATTTCTCGTTATGCACCTTCCCGACTCTTGCGTTTTTCTCAAGGATGTCTTCTTTCTACCCCCTTTGTATCTAAAGCCCTCTCCCGCCTTAAACCTCTCACTGACTGCCCCGCACCTCTGGAATGCCCTTCCCCTCAATACCCGACTAGCACCCTCTCCATCCACCTTAAGACACATTTGCTTAAAGAAGCATATGAATAGCACTGTGGATAATCCTGGACACATGATACATAAAACTTGGCCCCCTGCAGATGCACTTACCAGAATTCTCTCCTACTGTCTCTATACGTTCCCCTACCTACCAATTAGACTGTAAGCTCCTCGGAGCAGGGACTCCTCTTCCTTAATGTTACTTTTATGTCTGAAGCACTTATTCCCATGACCTGTTATTTATATTATCTGTTATTTATATGATTACCACATGTATTACTACTGTGAAGCACTATGTACAGATATGGCGCTATATAAATAAAGACATACAATACAATACAATCTATTTCTTTCAGCAAAGTTGTTGCATATGGGATTTTAAGAGAGACTTTCTCCTAGTGCAAGCGACTGGAAATGGGGATGGAAAAGCAAGGAGGTGGAGGGAGGAACTTTTAATAGTCATAGGGTTGCACCAAAATGTGAATAATGGGTTAGCCTCGACGCAGTAAGATGAATGTAGTCAGTGTGTGTACAAAGATGGAGGTACCGGGTGTCCTGCTAATGGGTGTACCAAGATTGCAGTGCTGGTGTGAGTGTCAGTCTGTCCTACTAGTCGGTGTACCACAATGGCAGCACCAGAGTGAAAGACTACCATTGCGTATACCAAGATGGCAGTATGTCTAGTGTGAGTATAACAAGCCAGTCCTACCATTTGGTGTACCATGATGGCAGCAGCACCAGAGTGACAAAGACAGTCTATTACTGGGTTTATGAAGATGCAAAACTAGAGTGAAAATGGCAGACTTTCATTGGGTGTACAATGAGAGCAACATTAGGGTGAGTGACCGTTTGCTCCATCAGTGTGTGTATCATGATAGAGGTAAAGAAGGCAGTGACATCCTGCCTGTGAGTGGGTGCACCAAGAATGGGTGTACCAAGAAGTCTGGTACGCTTGAGCATGTAAGCTCCAGTCTAACAGAGGGTGTACCAAGATGGCGGACGCGCCTGCTTCCGGGTGGACTTCACTGAGGCGTCCAACCTGGAAACGTCAACTACGCACGTTCACACAGCAAGATCGGCGCGGCTTATTGGCTCCCGGCGGAAGGCCTGGTCGGATCAGCCATTCAGTGAGCCCCGTGCGCCCGGCTCCGAGATGGTGGAAACGAAGCCCTAGAACGGGTGAGGACACCCGGAAAGTCCCCGAGAAAAAGACAGACGGGACCTGCAGGATGTCCGAGAGCAGTCGGCAGTTTTGGAAGAGAAGCGCAAAACTACCGGGGAGGTGAAGGAGGACGGGAGTGGAGAAAAAGGGGTTGGGGGGGGGGGGTAGGTATAGGGAGTGGAGAAACGGGGTGGAGAAAAGGGGGGAGGTCAGGGAGTGGAGAAAAGGGGGGGGGGGTGTTAGGGAGTGGAGAAAAAGGGGGGGTAGGGAGTGGAGAAATGGGGGGAGGTGTGTGTGTGGAGAGTTGAATAAGGGGCGGTCAGGGGGTGGGGGAAAAGTGGGGCTGTAGAGTGGAGAAAGGGGGGGGCTGTAGAGTGGAGAAAGGGGGGGGCTGTAGAGTGGAGAAAGGTGAGGGGGCTGTAGAGTGGAGAAAGGGGGGAGGGGGCTGTAGAGTGGAGAAAGGGGGGGGGCGGCTGTAGAGTGGAGAAAGGGGGGGGGCGGAAGAGTGGAGAAAGGGGGGGGGCGGCTGTAGAGTGGAGAAAGGGGGGGTGCGGCTGTAGAGTGGAGAAAGGGGGGGGCGGCTATAGAGTGGAGAAAGGGAGGGGGCGGCTGTAGAGTGGAGAAAGGGGGGGTGCGGCTGTAGAGTGGAGAAAGGGGGGGTGCGGCTGTAGAGTGGAGAAAGGGGGGGGCGGCTATAGAGTGGAGAAAGGGAGGGGGCGGCTGTAGAGTGGTGAAAGGGAGGGGGCGGCTGTAGAGTGGAGAAAGGGAGGGAGTGGAGAAGGGGGGGAAAGGGATGGAGGGGAGTGGAGGTGGGGGGGGCTGTAGAGTGGAGAGAGGGGGGGCGTAGAGAGAGGAGGGGTGGAGGTGGGGGGAAAGGGGTGGAGGGGGTTGGGGGGAGTGGAGAAGGGGGGAAGGGGTTGGGGGGAGTGGAGAAGGGGGGAAAGGGGTGGGGGGGGGAGTAGAGAAGGGGGAAAAGGGGTTGGGGGGAGTGGAGAAGGCAGTTGGAGGAATGGGGGGAGGGAGAGTCGACAAATGACTGGGATAGAGGGAAATGGGATCCTGGTATCCAGGATCCAGGACAGGGAGGGGTTGAGATGGAGGGGGAGGAGAAAGGAGTGTTGTAGAGGGAAGGGGGAGATGGAGGGGGTGGGATAGATGGAGAGGAGAAACGAGGGGAGTGGAATATATTGAAGGTATACTGGAGGCAGATGGGGTAAGAAGAAACAAGGGGGTGGTATATACAGTTGGAGGTTAATAAAACAAAGAATTTAGCACAAACCTATGGGGTCTTAAAAAGGAAAGGACTAGCATCTATGAGGGGTTGAAACCTTAGAGGAGGTGGGAGGAGGCACAGTTTAGGTACAGGGTCCTTAATTCCTCTTTGTGGCAATCCCAGTATACAGCCGGTGTATGGAGCCCAGCACCCCCCTCTCGACCCCCGGCTCAATAAGAGGTACCTGACCATATCCTTTATACCAACAACTGCTCCCTATTACACCTCCTATTGCGCCATATAACCCCGTCCTGTTGCCCCCTTTATCCCCTATTGCTCCCTTTAACGCCTCCTATTGCTCCCTTTAAACCCTCCTATTGCTCCCTTTAACCCCTCCTATTGCTCCCTTTAACCCCTCCTATTGCCCCCTTTAACCCCCTATTGTTGTTGCAAGCCTCTCTTCTCAATTTCATTCTCCCATCTTATTTTTGGTTGTCATCCTGGCCTTTTGATATCCCTTGGTGTGACGGAGCGGCCTGTAGGCGAGGGCAGATAGACGCACAGACAGAGGGTTCAGCCTAACCGGATTGGTTTCTTAACCAAAAGACAACCAAACAATAGGGACCCTGTCCCTTTAAGGCCAAAATAAATGATAAAATAAAGACCTATTCCCTGTAGGGAAACTAACTCACTACTATAGCCTTCTCTAACGGGCTGTCAGCTAAGCTGGTTGTCAGCCCCAAAACATGTCATATTGTGTGCAAACAAAACAGTCTTTAGGCATAGTAGTATAGTTTTAGATCTTATCTGGAATGCTGCAGGGATTCCTTCACAGGGTCTCCGTGTCGCTCCTTCAGTCCTTCAGGAATGCCTGTTCTGGGGACAGGCTGCCCAGTCCGTGGTAATCTTTATCCTGGGTGTGATCCCAAGCTGGACCCCAAAGGCCTGCTTCCTTCAGTCCTAGGGTCCATAACAGCCAGGCTCTCTGCTGGCTGGGAGAAGTCTCTACCCTCCTGGGGGAAAACCTAGCTCCCTGTCTTTGGCCACTTCCTGCCTTTTATAGCTGCTCAATCAGGAGTTCATTGTCCACACCTCCCAGTTCAGGTATGAAATCTGACACCCGTGCAGTCTCCTGATGTTTGGAAAGGGAGTTAACCTCTTCACTCCCTTACATACCTCCCCCCACAGAGTGTAGCCCCGCGCACACTCGGCCATTTAAACGTGTGTGTCCCCCCTCGGGAAACAGAACGGCCTCACGGGGGAGTCTTTTGGACTCCTTTTCTTTTTTCTCAACTTCCAATCTGAGTCCACCTTCCGACCGGATACATGTGCTTGGTTCTCCTTGGTGAGACTTCTTTTCCCAAGCACCTTTTTATTCCAACCAGTCACTTTGTTTTTTCTCTTTGGTGCAATTACTGTGCTTTCTAGGCCCGCAGAACGGCATTTTGCCACCTCTTCTATATCACTAAATATACTCAACACAGGAGCAGTGAATTCTACATCCCTTTCCAGAGACCTTCCTATCTTTTCAGCTTCATCAGATAAGGATTCGTCTGCTTTTGATTCTGCACTCATACATTTGTTTGTTGCCTCCTGGGCAGCTGACGGTTTAGCTAGTACTTGTTCAGGCGGTTCAAACTTTGTAATCTCGTTTTGCAGTTGAGCAGTGTCCCCAGCTCTCACTGTACTCTTGTCTTCATGGGCATTACAGATACAGACGCTTGGGCAACCTTTTTCTCCAGCTTCACCTTTTTAGACTCCAACATTTTAACTGTGGGCCGAATTTTTTTTTCAGACTCTTTCTATCTCATCAGTACTGTAATCTCATTTCTCAGTCTTTCAAGCTCTTCCACATCTAGGCTTTTCTGCAAATTTATCCACGAGAGACCTCCGTTTCTTGAGTATATCCTGCAATTCTTTCGCCATTTTTTCCGTAGACTCCTTCTGTAACCCAAGTGTCTCTCTTAATTTTGTAATCTCTTTATCTTTGTCCTCAAGTGACTTCAGAGCATGTTCCATTTTATTATTGAAAAATTCAGCTTGATCCTGCAATTTTTCTGTTGGAGCCGCCACCTCTTTCCTGTGCTGGCTCGGAGTTTGCATCAATGCCTCCTTCATATTTTCCTGCTCTGCCAATTTCGTTGCTAGGGTCGGAGCAGCTTCAGTTTTCCACGCCTCCTCCTGGGTGTACTGACACTTGGGGATGGAGCAGCCTCTCTGCTTGTTCAGCTCTCGCTCCAGTTTCTGGACCACCTCGTGCTCCCTCTCATACAGAGTTACCTGGTCTCTAAGCTCCCCCAGCAATGCTCTGCTGATGCTCAGTGTGGCCTTCAGCTCCTCATGCTGCTTTGTGGGTACAAACTGGGTACTCAAGACGCTCCTGCACTTGTTGCTTCTCCTCAGCATCTGCATGTTTCTCCTTGGCCTCCTGCAGACTCGCGCACAGACCTTGCAGCTGGCTCTGCAGCTTCAGTTCTGCTTGTTTACGCTGCTCCAAGTTGACACGTTCTCCTTGCAGTACTATCTCTGTATTCTGCAGTGCTTGCTGCACTTCTAGCTTTTCCAGGGCTAATTGTTTCTTCACTTTTTCTGCTTGGTGAAGCTTCTCTTCTTCACTGACCTGGTTTGTCAACTTTGAAACCTTCTCTTGTAGGTTTTTCTTCTCTTTTACAGTCTTCAGAGTTTGCCCGACCTCTTCAAGGGCATAATCATATAAATTCAGACCTGCGGTGAGACGGTGAATCTCCTTCTCAGGGACTTCCAATTCCGCCTTTGCCTCTTCATCGTGGCTGCATTTGACCGCTCAAGGTTAGTCCTCATGTCCTGGAACTCGCTCTGCAAGTGACACTTTGTCTTCTCCAAAGTTACACACCTGGCAATTGCTGCGGACAGACCCCTCTGTAGCTCAGTCTTAGCTTCTTGCTCTTTAACCAACTGTTCGTGGAGGAGATCATAGTCATGCTTGGCACCTCGCAATGCATCTTTAACCTGGCTCAAGGATTCAAACTTTTTCTCATCTTTTTCCTTTGCGCCTTCATCACTGGATATTCCGCCATTCCCAGGAGAATTCCGCCAGTCCCTATAGGCTGCAGAACATATCGACTCCCTTTGGAATTATGATTTCCTGACGTCGCAGGCTTATCATTAATGGTTTCTGTACCTTCCGCTGTAAGTTGCGAACTTTTCTTTTTCCTCTTTTTGTTTTCTTTGTTTTGGTAGGCTCTGAGGGATGAGCAGTGCTGCGCTCACCTTCCTTGCTCAGAACTTCTGCGTTATCTCCTCTCCCACCACGCATTCCTTGAAGCGGGAGACAATCTTCCTCATATTTCCAGTACTCTTCATGCTCCAGGACATAAGGACATGCGTCTTCCGAGTGCCCTGGGTCCTCGCACTCCATACATAGTTGGGGCATCTTGCAGTTGTGCAGCCTAGACTACAGCAAAACAGCATTTAAAACTTTTCATTCACCTTTTCTTCCAGAATCAGTACCTCGTGAAGGTCACAGACTGTATTTGTTTTCCTGCTTCAGCGCCGATTCCCGTCAACTCTTTCATACTTTTCCTGCATATACTCCAATCACCTCTGGTAGTCCTATGCGGTGTGGCAGCCTTTATTTCCAGAATCAGTACCGCTCGTGGGTCACCATCTGTATTTGTTTTCCTGCTTCAGCGCAGATTCGCATCAACTCTTTCACACTTTTCCTGCATATACTCCAATCACAGCTGGCAGTCATATGCGATGTGGCAGACTTTTCTTCCAGAATCAGTACAGCTCGTGGGTCACTGTCTGTATTCACTGCTTCAGTGCAATTTTTTTTTCCAACACACTTGGTGGTGCAGACTTCACTCCAGAATCGGTACCTCTCGTGGGTCACCGTCTGTAGCCGTCTTGCTTCCAGAATCAGTACCGCTTGTAGGTCACAGTCTTTTGTGCAGCCTCGTTTTGTTGTTTCAGCCAGCACAGTGATCCTCAGCATGTGACTTTTCTGCCGACCTCTGGAGACGCTGCATCCCTCTTCTGACACCATATGTGACGGAGTGGCCTGTAGGCGAGGGCAGATAGACACACAGACAGGGTTCAGCTTAACCGGATTGGTTTATTAACCATAAGACAACCAAACAATAAGGACCCTGTCCCTTTAAGGCGAAAAGAAATAATAAAATAAAGACCTATTCCCTGTAGGGAAACTAACTCACTACTACAACCCTATGTAACGGACTGTCAGCTAAGCTGGTTGTCAGCCCCAAAATATGTCTCATTGTGTGCAAACAAAACAGTCTTTAGGCATAGTAGTAATAGTTTTAGATCTTATCTGGTATGTCGCAGGGATTCCTTCACAGGGTCTCTGTGTCGCTCCTTCAGTCCTTCAGGAATGCCTATTCTGGGGACAGGCTGCCCAGTCCGTGGTAATCTTTATTCTGGGTGTGATCCCCAGCTGGACCCCGCAGGCCTGCTTCCTTCAGTCCTAAGGTCCATAACAGCCAGGCTCTCTGCTGGCTGGGAGAAGTCTCTCTACCCTCTTGGGGAAAATCCTAGCTCCCTGTCTTTGGCAACTTCATGCCTTTTATAGCTGCTCAATCAGGAGTTCATTGTCCACACCTCCCAGTTCAGGTATGAAATCTGACACCTGTGCAGTCTCCTGATGTTTGGAAAGGTAGTTAACCTGTTCACTCCCTTACACTTGGATTGTAATTTATTCTTGCGATTTGTCTGGTCCACTGCAATCTTAATTTCTTCACCCTTGTGATATGTCAGAATTTGGTTTGGTTTCTAACACACTCATTCTTTTTCTTTTCCCTTCGGGTATTATCCAGCTTAAATCTCTTTATACTTCTTTGAATTGTCTGAAGTTTCTGAATTGTATTTGTATTTATGGTCCAAGTCTCACTTCCATATTTGAGTACAGGCAGGATACACTGGCCCAACTCTTTCCCAACCCCCCACCCCCCCACTTCTTGTGTGCACTCTTCTCCTCCGCTCCTCATGCGCCCTCCACCCCCGCTCCTCGTGCGCCCTCCTCCCCCGCTCCTCGTGCGCCCTCCTCCCCCGCTCCTCGTGCGCCCTCCTCCCCCGTTCCTCGTGCGCCCTCCTCCCCCGCTCCTCGTGCGCCCTCCTCCCCCGTTCCTCGTGCGCCCTCCTCCCCTGCTCCTCGTGCGCCCTCCTCCCCCGCTCCTCGTGCGCCCTCCTCCCCCGCTCCTCGTGCGCCCTCCTCTCTCGCTCCTCGCGTGAGGCTGGTATTCTGGCTTTGCCATTTGAAGCTTGGATATGTTTCCACCACACATTAGATAAGTTATGGTGGGTGAAAAAAGTGACAAAAAAACCTCTACCATATAGCATAATGCAAAGCACTGTATGCTAGGCGATAATGGTGAAAAGCTGGGTTGCAAACCTGTCTCAGACATGTGAATGTGCTCACAAGTGATATTTTCATTTGCTATATGCTTTACGGTGGAGGGTGTTCTGTCACTTTTTCCACCCACCATAACTTATTGTGTGTGTAAATATATATATATATATATATATATATATTAATTATATTTAAATCTGTCTATCCCCTGTCAGTTTCCTGGCTGATCGCTCCAGAGGGCCTCCACTTCACCTTAAGAGCAGAAAGACTTCCAGCTTCCATGAGTTTGCACGCAGCACAAGTGATGCATGGGACATTGAGGATGATGAGGGTGACGAGGCCCCGCGTCATCCCCCTTTCCAGTCTTTCAACTCCAGGGTGGCCCAAGTGACTGCTGCGCAAGTGCTGGAGAGTCACCTCAAACTGCGGGAGGAGGCCCCCTGCCTGGTCACAGTCACCAAGTCCGTCAGTGAGGACCAGCTGCACAGGGCCACAGCAGGTGGGGACGTCACTGTCATCTGAGCAGGTGCACAACAGGTCACTTTCTCATGCACAGGTGCACCACAGTTCATTGATATAACTTTCACAGCGTCCTGAACAGGAGACACACAGCACTCATCATTGATAGGCACAATAGTATTATGTAGAGCATTATGATTTGCTAATAATGTCTTACAAAGGTACGGACAGATGCTATTAGCCATTGGTCTGGTCTCTGACCCACTTTGTCACCCTGCATATAGAGGGTCAAAGTGTTTAAAGGATCAGACAAATGTAGGAACAAACTTGGCATAACGACAATGACATGTTTAATTCGTTTAAGGGTAAGATCTATGTAGGATCAAAGGGATTAGGCTTGAAATGTTGTAAAGATTCTTGTTGTAGCTATCCCTTATGTTCCATTTTGTAATTGGTACCAAAGCAGGATACTGTTATAGTCCGGTGACCCCATCCAGTGACACTAACCCCTGACCCCATCCAGTGACACTAACACCTGACCCCATCCAGTGACACTGCTATCCCTGCAATCATCAGATGAGCCTTCAGTGAGGAGTCCTCTCCAGAAGCAGCAGTCCCTTCCTCTGCGCCCCATCATCCCACTCGTGGCCAGGATCTCAGACCAGAACGCTTCTGGAGCCCCCCCAATGACGGTGAGGGAGAAGACCCGTCTTGAAAAGTTCAGACAGCTCCTCTCCTGCCCCAACACAGATCTGGGTGAGAACTGGGGCAAATGGGGGGCAGGGGGGAGGTGAGGGGTTTGCTGGCTAATGGGGGTAAGTGATGGACCATAGAACCTCTCTGTATTACCCTTGTATATGGTGTTCTAGGAAAGGTTCTGTATATCTCTGGTTCATAAGATTTGTGATGTGCTGGATCTTTCAGTCTTATGCCAGTGTGTGATGTGCAGGTTGTTTCTGGCTTATGATGGTGTGTGATGTGCTGGATCTCTCTCTGTATTATGTACCTGATAACGTAGTAATTGAGAGGTGTGTGTGTCGGGCAGAACATCATTAGTACTTGTGTGGTTTAGTGATAAGATGATGTGATTAGTTACCAGTGATGCCACACAATGTCCTCTTTCAGAAGAGCTGAGGAAGTGCAGCTGGCCAGGGGTCCCTCGGGAGGTGCGCCCCATCACCTGGAGACTTCTCTCGGTAAGACACTGGTTGCGAGCTCACGAGACATTAGTGGTATACTGAACCCACAAATTCTGATCCCCCTCCCCCTCTGCAGGGCTACCTCCCCGCCAATAAGGAACGACGCATGCTGACACTACAGCGCAAGCGTGAGGAGTATTTTGGCTTCATAGAACAGTATTACGACTCCCGTAATGAGGAGCATCATCAGGATACATATCGGCAGGTACCTGGTCTCATCTATAGCCCCGGGTTCCCTTTCTGTTGGCCGCATCTCTAGGAGGACACATGAAGGTGGTGATACAAAATTACACATCATTGGTCAGACCTCATGTTGGAGTTCATTGTCCAGTTCTAGAGGTCCCATCTTAAGGACATAGGAAACGCTGGTCAGAACTCAACTAGAGTATAGTAACCAGTTCTAGAAGCACATCTCCAGAAGAACGTAGAGACGTGGAGATACATTACACATAATTGGTCAGACCTCTTCTAGAATCCTGGATCCAGTTTTGGAGTTCACATATGAATCAAGACGGTGGTGATACCCCTTTAAAATCCAGATGAGTTCTGACCAATGATTTATAGTGTCCAGTTCTAGAAGTCACAACTCCAGAAGGACACGGTGGTGATGCATTACACACCATTGGTCAAATCTTATCTACAGTGTCCAGTTGTAGAGGTCACACATGTGGCAATACCACCTTTATAAACTGTTGGTCAGACCTCCTTGTCCAATCCTAGAGGTTGCAACTCCTGAAGCACAAAGGTAGGTGGTGATATATCACACATTATTGATCGTACCTAATCTAGAGTGTCCCATTCTACATGTCACATCTCCAAAAGGACAGTCTTAACTTTGGGGAAAATAGAAAGAGCTTGGTGGTCCTGATCTGTGTCATCGTCCCATTGGGGTTACCCTATTGTGTCTCTTACCTTTCAGATCCACATTGACATTCCAAGGACCAACCCCTTAATCCTACTATTCCAGCAACCACTAGTCCAGGAGGTGAGTGACGGGGACATCAGAACCTTCAAACACCCCATCAGAGGAGCAAAATGACCTAATGACAGTGACGTGTTTAATTTGTTAACAGGTCAGTCCAATGTTGGAGCAAAGTGACCCAATGACAGTGACATGTTTAATTGGTTAAGGGGTCAGCCCCACAACGGACCAATTTGACCTACTGTAATAGTGACATGTTTAGTGGGATAAAGGGTCAAACACATGTAGGAGCAAAGTGACCTACAGTCATTACAGTGACATGTTCAAGAGTGATGGAGCAAAGTGAGCTTAAGTTTATAATTTAATGATTAACTTCCTTAGTTCTATTAATTTAATAGAATAGTTTCAGTTTGAGTTAATTATGTTAATGTAATTATTAATTTAGTTAAATATATTTAATTTAAAGTGAATTGTGAAAGTTGGTCAATGATTCCAACCAGGGATCCCCCTCTTTATAGGCAAGGACATTACCACTAAGCCACTGCTTCTCCCATAGCCTTCTCCATCTCAGTAGAGTTAGCTCTGATGCTGTCTATATGCCTGTTCGCATCTCGGTGAAGATCCCTTGTGTTAGAAGCTTCCCAAATAAGATGAGCCCCATGGGGCCAGTGTAGAGGAGACTGTGACGTCCCCCTCCTCCTCTGGCAGATCTTCGAGAGGATCCTGTTTATTTGGGCGATCCGACACCCCGCAAGCGGATACGTGCAGGGGATTAATGACCTTGTGACTCCATTCTTCGTGGTATTCCTGACAGAGCACGTGGGTGAGGAGGGAGGGGCAAAGTAGTGTATCGTGCGTGTGTATATTCGCACAGAGAGAGAGAGACGTGTGGTGTGGGTGTGTTAATGTATGTATGTATATATATATGTCATGAACTTTAACATTTAACATGCTAACTAAGGCCTGTAGAGTCTGAGATGTAACTCTTGGGTTTTTTGCAATTTCTCTGAGCATTGCATGGTCTGACATTGGGGTGAATTTGCTGGGACGTCCACTCCTGGGAAGATTGGCAACTGTCTTGAATGTTTTCCACTTTTGAATAATCTTTCTCACTGTAGAATGATGGACTTTACATTGTTTGGAAATGGCCTTATAACCCTTCCCAGATTGATGGGCAGCAACAATTGCTTCTCTAAGATCATTGCTGATGTCTTTCCTCCTTGGCATTGTGTTAACACACACTTCAATGCTCCAGACCAGCAAACTGCTAAAACTTCGGCTTTTATAGAGGTGGTCACCTGTCTGCTACTTAGCATCTTAATTCCTATGGAAGCAGTAAGGGTGTACTTTGTTTTTCTCACACAGCTTCTCCATTTTGGCTTTATTTTTGTTAAATAAATCATGACACAGTGTAATATATCATGTGTTCTTTTTCATCTGAGGTTGTATTTACCTAATTACTTGTGAGCACATTCAGTGTGCTGCAGTGGAAGCACTGTATGCTAGGTGATAATGGTGAAATGCAGGGTTGCAGACCTGCCTAAGACATGTGAATGTGCTCACAAGTGATCTTTTTATTTGCTATATGCAATACGGTGGAGGTTTCTTGTTGCCTTTTTCACCCACCATAACTTAAAACGTGATGGTAAACCCTACTGT